>NC_021165.2:68611321-68621140 GCF_000331145.2 Cicer arietinum | reverse complement strand
CCTTGTATCTCTATCTCATTCTCTCTAAATTTTCCAAATGCAGCCTGAAGTAGTGTTCTTTCCAAATTGTGAAAGGAATAGCTAATGAGCTAAATTTTACAACATAAAAATTAAATTTCTCAAGGTTGATGATGCTTTGCACGAGTTTCCTCCTTCTTCCATACCATCAAAACAAGAGTTGCCGCTTCGATACCCGCCCTTCCAGTGCTACAAAATCTAGTACATCAGAATTTTAAATTTAAAACAAAAAAGAAACAAAGATTGTAAGGAAACACATTAATTAGATAATTTCCACCTCATGAAAAATTAGTCACCCAACTCAGCATTTCAAGAGAAAACACCATACTTTACTTTAGTTTTCAGAACTCTTTTTCTTTTCTATTGCAAACTAATAAAGAAAATTTTTTAATTTCTGACATCACAGACAAAATTTAACAATGTTAAAAGGGACCACAACTTACCAGGCAAACACTAAGCACAGGGACACAGTCTCCTTGTGTGCTGATGCGAACCATCACAAGAAAGTATAGATTGTGTTTCAGTGTATAAACATGATCCTGGATTCTGAAAACAACCCAAAGCAAATATCAATTCGAAAGTCCAGAAATTGTTTTCCTTCGTATAGGTTTTCACCAATTCTACCAAAGTTCAAATTGAATAATTCAGCAATACACATTTTGGAACATAGTATGCTAAGTTTAGGCACATTGTATGGTGACTACATAATAAGCATGAATTCAATTCAATATAGGATACGGAACATCTAAAACTCAAAGCATTTCCACCCTGGCACTATTGCAATGGCATTGGAAGAGAACGGAAACGCTACAAGCCACTAGATCCATTCTCAAAGCTTTTTGATAACCAACCGAACACATATCCATCATTGAGTTTGGAAAATAGAGGCACCAATTCATAATGGTTCTGTCAGGGCATAACACATGCAAATATGTTTTTAAAGAACTAGGTAGTAGGTATGCAAGGTAGTAATTTTAAATGACATTTCCAGTTTCGAAGAACCCATCAACTGTATAACTGTATGAATCGCATTCCAATTTATAGAGGAAAATATTACATGGTGGTTAATTTCTATTCATCAACTTCTGGAATCTAACATGTTTTTTTTCTTCTTAAATCATGAAACAGTTATTACCAGGTACTTGGGGGCATCATAAACAACTTCAGCAGGTTGATCTGTCCCTACACTTGCCAAGCAAGCTCCCTTGCAGCTCATGTATTTCTGTATACTGCCCACATAATGAAAATCAATTGATACAATCAGTACATTACGAGAAAAAAAAACAAAGTATCTGCATGCTGGAATTATATTTCGTTTATGCCAATACATTATCCATGACATGTATGCTACCAACAAACATTAACAAAATGGATTCTAGATTATTTGTCCAAATGATAGACAACAAGAAAAGGAAAACCAGAAAGACTTTAAATATGCCTTGTATAGATGAAAACCATCCACGTTAACAAAATCATACATCTAATGCTCAGTGCGGATAAATTACTCAAAGCACCATTGAAATATATCAGCAACAGAATTTAGAACACAAATTCTAAGCATGACTTACATGTCACAATGATTAAGCACTACGAGTTTATTTGGGACACATGATTGTCCTCTTGATTTGCAAACTGAATTACACGATTCACCTTGCCTGTCAAACAAGTGATAAGGAGTTCAACTGCTACACCGCAGCAAGAAACTGTAAACATTAACCTCAACTAAAAAGAAGCAATATCAATAACAATTTACCTCCCAACAACGACATTGATGCCATTCAGCCTTGCTTCTGCGAGAGTACTATTTGCCCCTGTGCTTACAATACATGAAAAATAACAGATTTCATATAAATCACCATAAATAGGCCAAAAGCAGAAATATATTTAACAAAAGACCTGAAACTACAAACCACTCATAACAAGAACATGACTGCAATATATGTATCCAAATGAATACGAAGTACAATGTCATTTGAATGGATTGTAGCTATCTACTTAACTACTCAATATCATTTCACCACCACTCTCGTTCAGTTTGGGCAAAAACAGTATGCTAGATTATTACTAAGCTATCTGTATCCTTAACTGATGAGATTTTAGAATAGGCACCTTGCTAGGTCAAAACAGGATTAGGAACTCAACACAATTACAAGGCAGTCACTTCTGCAGACTTACCAGAAGAATTTGATGGCATAGAAAAGCAGTGATGGAAGTCACTGAGATAAGCATTTTCATGAACCTGAACATTAAATACCAAGATAGAAAGAAACATTAGCAACTACTTATCATAAACATGGTTTTCAAACAAACTCTAAAAAAAAAGTTATCTCACATGCACATCTTTTTCTCAAACTATCATGTGTTGAAGTAAATTCTTGACAAAATCGATAAACTCTAGATTCTGTTAACAACTTAATGAGTCAGAAATTAGATATAGTATTGGGCACAATGTACACGGTTTGGCCGCATTTCTAGGATACTTGAGTTGAGTTGCCTCCGATGTGCAATATGGATAGGGTTTGTGAACCTAATAATATTTTGTTCTATTTTGTCAAACACTACAAAATAATGTATCAGTGGAGCTAAGTATGGCATTTTAGTTGGGTCAAGAATTTTATTGAGTTATGTTATCAGTTCATTTTTTTAATTTGCTTTGTTTGAAGCTGGGATTATCAATATTAGTTATGAATTCACTATTTATTAAATTTAGTTACTAAGATATTTCTATAAAACAATAGAAATATGTAAAACTTAGAGTTTACAATTTATGTTTACAAGGGCTCCATGAATCACCTAAATGTTCAAATCTGACAACCTTGATTGTAAATTTAAACAGTAAGAACTATAAACATGCTCAAAATAAATTGTTATGCTGGTTCTGAGATAAAAGTGCGTATGATACAGTCAACTCCTCTCCCCATAAATATCTAGAACTAGGCTACTATACTATGCAAAGTTTCCTCTAACAAGAAGATAAGCCTCCATGAAAATAGTTTTTTGAACAGAATAAACAACCTTGTTAATATGGGGAGTTTATGTTATTCAAGGCATTAACCTTGTATGATATATATCCTAAAACAAAGATACAAGTTCAAGAACAATAACATATCAGGAATACAGGAGTTTACTCACCACACTCTCAGAACTATGACGACATCTCCCAGCACAGTAGTCAAAAACACTTTCATAAGTCCCTACCAAAAAGTAAAGTGGCAGTTGTTGGTAACAAAAAAATTGAATAATGTGTATTACTTAATAACATGTACAAGAGACTTTTGGTCACGTAAGAACCGGTTAGAAGTCAAAGAGGAAAAGGAAAAAGGGGGGAGGTAGGGGGATATCTTTGTTTATGTTTATCAAGGCTGTGTTTGGACTGGCTAATAAATAGCTTATCTATTAGCATAAGCATTTTATATAGTGTTTGGAAGAGCTTATGAAAACAGCTTATGACATTTTCATTAGTCTCCAAAAATAACTTATGAAAACATCTTATAGCTGATATTAAAACAGTTTGACCATACTTTCTTTTTGACTATAAAATAAAATCAGTGGATACATCAGCTCTTATATAAAGCACTTATCCTGTGAACTCTCAATTAAGTTGTTCATCCAAACAGACCCCAAGTCCTTACTTTTGCATGCATCAATATTGATTCGAAAATATACATCTATCTAGGCTAGATAATTCAAGGCTCTAAATCCATGTCAAAAACAATAAAAATTGCAAAGTAATAAAACAGAAACATTACTTGCAGTAGAAGGTTTGGCAATCTTCATCTTCAGCACTTGTTCCTTACTTGTCTGTTTAATTAAGCCCAATAAACACTTAGCCCTTCGCGAAAGGGGAAAGAGCTATCTAACATGTCTGGTGTCCAATACGCATCGATATCTAACACCAACACAACACACCAACATACTTGCCGAGACACTCAACCACTTCCATTTTTTTAAAATTATTACCGATATTTGTGTGAGTGTATCATATAGTGTTGGGTGTTCATGTCAGTGTTTCATATGAAAAGATAGAAGAATTTAAAAATAAAAATAAAGCAAGTAAGATATTGATATTACCAGTGAAGGATTGAGGCAACAAGAAACACAATATTCATAAGAGTTACAACACTGTGAAAGAAGATTACATCCACTGCAAATTATTAAATCACAATAGTCATTGTTTGTTATTTAATTTTCGGTTTCAATAATTAAAAAAATTCAAGAAAACAAGGATTTAGTTAGGAAATAAACTCACTGACAAGAGAATTTCTTCCCAGTTTGAGGACAACAGCGAGACTTTGAATCAACCGAAAGAGCATTACATACATAACCTACAAAAATAAAAAAATGTAAATATAAATAAATGCGACATTTTAATATCTAATTATTTAAATAAAATAAAATAAATATATACCGTTGTTGTCGGAGAGAAGGTATCTGCCTTGAACGGTGTTTTTGCAGAAAGGAATGAATTGGAAGCCAATATCTTTTCTGATAGCGGTGGTAATTGGAGTAAATGAAAAATGAGAGAGAAAGAGAAGTAATACTACGGTGGTCCTTGATGCGGAGCGTCCCATCGTACAACTATGTGCGGAGAGTCCCATCGTCAATCATCGACCTTCACTCACCACCCTTCCCAGAATCCCAAGGTAACAATCGAATACAAAATGCTATGCTATCTCATACTGAGGAGGACGGATTTATTTTATTTTATTTTTATATCAAAATTAACTTTAGCATATTTATTGAATATGGTTAATAATTTTCGTATATTTTTAATGATTATATATTTATGTAAAATTTTATCTGTACCAACTTATATATGAAATACATTTTCAATTCAATTAAAATAATTATAAAAAAATAGTATAATTAAAAGAAATTTTTCAATATTTGAATTGAAATGATTCAAATTTTGAACATGATTCATCTGCTCCAATCTATTATGGGTTGTTAATTTATTGTAACTTTGGTCACTATTTCAACCAATCACTCTTTTATTGTTTCACTTATCGTTGATTTGACAATACCACACCAATACAATTGAAAAGTCACAGTATATTTATAAAATTGTGGCTTTTTAGGACCACACAATCCCCACTATTCATACTTTTTTCCATTATATATTTTATGTCTTTTTATTGGTAATGAGTTTTTATGTTGTTGTTTTTTAAAATGGTTTCGACTATTACTGTTATTTTGCACTATGGTGGATGTTACAGAAGATATGATAATGGTAACATGGAGTATGAAGAGGGTAAATTGTGTTTGAGGAGATGTTGAAGTTAACTACCTTAATAGATTTATGCTTAAAGATTTGGTCTTGAAATGCAATAGGTATATGGAAATTGAGAATCTATGTTGGTTGGTTTTTAACAGGGGATTTAATGAAGTTGTTGACTGACTATAATATCCTAAATATGTCTAACATTGTCCACATCAACAATTACAAAGTTCACATTTATTTTGAATATCCAATATCAATAGCAAATGTCATTTCTAAAGAGGTGGGTATTGAGCGTGAAAATGTAGAAAATGAAGGGAAGACATGAATGTTGAAGAAAATGAAGAGGTTGATGTTGAGATTGTAGCTGAGGTGGAAAAAAAAAACACACAACAAACTAATGTATAAAATGTTGCTGAAAATGTAAAGGTTGAAAATGAAAACAATGTTGGAGAGGTTAATGAAAATTATGGAGTTGAATATCAATATTTTGAAAGTGAAGAAGATTATGATTATTGATCTTCACATATAAGTGATGATGATGAATCATTTTTGGATATGACCCTCAACAATTTGTTCATAATGATAGACATTAATGAAAGGGAATAAATAGAGTACCCCCATCATAAGACATAAATATTGATATTGAAAATGTTGTTGAAAGTGATGTTCCTTCATAAATGATTCATGCTATTTTGAAGTATTGAAGAGTCCTATTTTGAAGTATTGGAGATTGTTTGACTAATATTTTAAATAATTCTACGAGGGATTACACAATATATCATGGAGGAGAGATAAAATGTTTGAAAAATGGCAAGATTAGATGTAGAGCAAAATGCAAGGTTGAAGATTATCATTGGATGATATATTGCGCTTGGAGTGAAATAACCAAAAGCTTTCAAATCAAGACTTTAAAAAATGAACATACATGTAGAGGGTTCATAAATAGTAAAGCAAAGAGAAAATGGGTCAGCAAAAGCTTGAAGAAAATATTAGATCTCAACCAAATATCACATATTAAAAAGTTGGGAATAAAGTTTAGGGAGCAATATGAGATGGTTTGATGCTATGTTCATGAATTGTTGAAGAGTACCCCATATGACATGAAAAAAATATTAAGTCATTAATAAAAATTTACACTCCAAAACTTTTCGGATGAATGGACTAGTGTGTCATGTTTTTATTAATTTGATAGATTATTTGTGGATTCTTTCTTTAATGATTATACTAAATTCCTCATTTATTAATAAAATTAACATAGATTTATTACTCTTTTAAAGATATAAAATTAATTTTTAAATAAAATTATTTGATTTATATAAACTATGTTATCTGTATTGATTTTTAAGAATTCATATTTTTTTACTTGAATTTAATCAAAAATAAATATTTTGTTCAAAAGATACACACTTTGAACTATTAAACTAGTGTCCAATTTCTGTAATGTTTTTGGTTCAATCTTTATTCTTGACCACTTATTTGTGTTACTATATATATATGCAATGTTGGCTATGCGTAAATTTGACCTCATTATTCATTTGGAATTTTCAGTTTAGCATAGAATTATTATCCACACATATGTATATATATGTTTTGGACAAAAATGAAAGAGGGTGGGAGGGGCCAAGGCCTCTGTTTACCCTTACCCAAATTTGTGACTGGCCACAAGCTCTTCCGTTGTTTTGAATATTTTAAGTGTGTTTAGATGAATGTGATAGAAGGTTCAAGCTGGTTGTAGACCATTTATTGGTATAGATGCATGTGACATCTAGATGGTTGTTTCTTAAAAGAGTTAAAATGGTGGACAACTACTTCCTATTGTTGGATTAGATGTAAACAACCACAAGTTTGTAGTTGCTTATATATGCATGAAGATTTGGGAGACTATATAGAACATTAGTGAAATTTTATGAGTGACGTGCAGAAGTTACACATTTTATTTTCAAGGACTATTGTGACTTTAAACTATATATGTTGATACAAAATCTCTCTCAAATGTTTCAATGATATGACAAAATTATTTCAAAGATTATTATTATACTTGTTATCTAATATATGTTCTTGAGTATATCAAAGTTAGAAAATATGTTTCTCACCTCATTGATCAAATGAAGTACATTTTACACAATTTTAACATGTCCTCTAAGTTAGAGGATAAACAAGTAATGAATGAAAGTGTAACCTCTAAGACAGAGGATATATAATACTAAAGAAGTGACGAATTTATGACAAAATATTAAAAGAAGATGAATCTGTGTCAGAAGACAAACAATACTAAAGCAAAAAGATAAACAAAATATGAAGAGATGATACACGTTAAAGGATAAACAATGAACATATAAAACTTATGTTTTCATTCATCCTCTTACGTAGGAAAATGTATAAAAGTATCAAAGTACATAAAAGTGGTGTCCTTAACAAAAAACAAAACTCTACAGTTCTTGGAAATGGAAAAAGTTAAAAGCACGAGTCATGTCATTATTTATGGAAGTTCAATCCTCTTATACAAGGACATACTGCAAACTCATCCTCCTAAGTATGTGTCTTACAAGGACATATGAATTGTACTTTTTGTAAATCAAATTAAAAACCATGGACAATTAAACAAGTCTCCAACAATTACTTGGTATTTTTCTTCATGAATGAAGCTTCATCACCTCTATAAAAGGAAATGAATTCTTCCTCATTTCTTATAACAACCACTCATACAAAATAGAAATACTAAAAGTTAAGAAGAGCATTCTCACCATCTCTTTACATTTTCTATTGTTTTTAACTATATCTTTGAGTGTATCATATTAGAAAATTTAGTAAAGAGAAAGAATCATACACTTATCACTATTTTCAAAATATGTAGATCCCAAGTTCATATAAACTTAGTGATAGTTGTAATCAAGAAGAAAGAAATTTTAATCTTGGTGAGGCTAAGAACAAACACATAGAAAAAGAAGTTCCGTTAGAGGACAAAACATTTTGAACTATAGTGAAACTCGCAAGTTAGTGAAAAACTGGATGTAACCAATTTTGTGTGAACCAATATAAATTTGTGTGTCTTTTCTATACGTTTTATTTATGATTTGTCTAAAACACATTTCAGCTACAAACGTTCATCTTCCTAAACTTTGTATTTCATCATCTCTTAGAGGATACAATTTTAAAAGGTTCACAAGAAACTTTTAAAACTACAATATCTCTATTCAACACTTCTTCTAGTGATATTTTAGCTATTTCAATATCTTTTAGGGACTATTTAAGACTAAGTTATATATCTTTAAGGGACTTATTTTAAATTCTTGTTTTATTTACAAAGACTAAATCTGCATTACAAGAGGTCATGTCAGGAGCACCTTATATGTATTGTGATATGAACTCCTGAAGGAATTTCACTAAGCAAGACAAAGACAAAATTGAGAGGTGTGGTGTCAAAGGCAGCAAGGTGAACTACATTTGCCCACTTCAATGTCTTGGTGGAAAGGTTGAAAACAAAAAATTAGAATACATGAGCATATTTGAATAAATAACCCAAAGAAATATGGACCAAAGCATATTTTAGTATGTGCACAAAGGTGGACAACATATGCAACAATACTTATGAATGATTTAATGCAAGTATTTTGAAATATAAAGCAAAATCAATTATAATAATGATCAAGGAGGTGAGGTGTTATGTTGTGAGGACCACAAGTGGCAACAAGTTGAAGTTGGTCATCAGACATGTACATGTAGCAATATAACTTGGATAAGTTGAAGCTTCAAAGTAATAGTTGGGCACCACCAAAGGTCAGAAAGGTCGATTTTTGGTGGCAAACAACTGAAAAAATCACGTGGAATTTGACTTGCATGCATAAACACATATATACATATAGTGACAATTAACACGTACTTAACATGGGTTGATACTTTTTTTTAAATTATAAAGTCAGTTAACATGAGCTGATATTGATTTTTTTAACGTTAAAGTATGTTATGATATGTTTCTCAATTTTTCTAATGTTTTTATTTTGAACTTTATTTGCGGTTGACTAGTTCAATGTGCCTAATGGAATGTTAGTGCGAGAGTTCTCATTCATACAAATGTTACAAAGTATCTCAATCGTACTCTACTAAAGTCTGTTAACATAAGATGAACTGATACATAATTGTTCAATTTATATTCCTATAATATGGTGGGTATACCATGTCAACATGAGATCGCTCTTATTTCATGGAAACGTGAAAGACAAGAAGATTATTGTCGTGAATGGTTGACTTTAGACTCATACAATGCCACTTGTGAGCATTTCACCAAACCAACTCAAGGTCAAGAGGGGTCGAACATACTATGATACACCTATTATAACATCAGTTAAAAGGCATCCAAAGAAGCATAAGAAACAAAGAAGAACATATGCAGTTGAGTATTTTTCCCAATTTTCAGATAAGGTTGAGAGGTCACACCTAACAATCACTTGTTTAAGGTGTGGTCTAGTAGGATACATTATGAATCGTGTTGTAATCAAGATGTATGACCACCACTAAGAGTTTGAGTACCAACATCGTTACACCACCACTCTAACACCCCAATATTTATATTTATATATATA
>NC_021165.2:68585813-68611239 GCF_000331145.2 Cicer arietinum | reverse complement strand
TATATATATATATTATATACGTGTTTTTTAATTGTCATGATTTATTATTTAATTAATAATTATTTCATGTGTAAATAAATTAAATTAAATTAAATTTTATCACCTTCAATTTTACTTGAATAATTATAACCTTTATTTTTAATTAATTGTTTTGGCGTGATAATTACATTGGGACAATTTATGTGTGATTATTTCCTAAATGAACTATTGTGTATTTTGTTTATTTGATTAATTTCGATAATCATAAAATTGATGTGTTAGATATGTTTGTTTTATTTTGTTATATGTGACCTGCAGTGATATTCTTGTCTTGATTTATTTATTTTAGTTGAATTATTTAATTAAATTAGAACTTATATAAGTTATATTGTTTGTTAGTTTTATTTTCGACCAAATAAGTATGCATTTTAGGAGATAGTACAGTTAGTGAAACAAAGTCATTATGTATAAGTGTTTTGCAAATATTTTTTGTCCATCCATCTTTAGTATACAAAAAAATAGCGAATTGACTCATAATTTTACTGTCATTCGTGACAAGATTTAATGACAATTCATGATATTGTCTTGATATAATGTAACATTATGTCTTTGTCTCAACCAATTAAGAGATTAGATAATATATATTCCTTCATTCTTGACACCAAACACCCACTTCTCTCTCCTCTTTAACACCTTTAATTTATTTTTGAAAAGAATATTATAAATTTAATTATGAGTTTTTTTGTGCAATTAAGAGAGGGCAACAAAAAAAACTATTCTCCTTTTTTATATCTCACGCACACATTCCTCTCTCTTAAACTAAATTTTTGATTTTATTTTAATTCTCTATAAAAAAATAATTTTATGCAATTTTTTGTTTCGTAACTATTAGATAAAAAATTAAAAAGGTGATGTGACACCCTCTAATTTATTTATTTAATTAAAAAGGATAGTGAGTCAACCGACAATATATGGTGAATTCTACTAGTTAATCCTAATTAAATCATACACATAAATACACATGATTTCAATTGACTTTGTAATAACCTAATAAAATTAAAGAAATAGTAACCATTGGTAGCATAATTTTAGAATTAAGTGCACTTCAATTTTAGACGATAAATCAATGGTAATATTGCAACGTAAATAGCTATTGAAACCCTTTTACTTTAACAATTTCACGAATGCCTCCGTTCATACATTTTCATTATGCCCTCTTGCTATCACACCTATTTACCATTCGTACACTTCAAAATAATTTTCTAAGTCGTAAATCGTAATATCTATCCGTGTTGAATTCATCCTTGCCTCATGAGCCATTTCTCGTGCGAATTTAGAGGTGTTAAGAAAGAAAACGTCTAAGGTAAGGGCTTTTCTCCATGTAAGGTTAGGCTAGATATTGAATTAATAGTTTGTAAGATATTGATATGATGTATTGATGTCTTAAAAGAAAATTGTTGATTTTATGTTTGCCTTAAAGAATGTAACTATAATGTTTTGTTTTTTATGAGTAATATGTTTGCCTTGATAAACTTAATTATAAAATTTTGATTTTTATTATTCTTACATGAGTAATATGCTCGTTGTCATATATTTGATGTAAAATTGGGATTTTTGTGTTGTCTTAATTATAAAATTATGATTTTTATTATGATCTCATGAGTAATATATATGTTTGTTATGATGTTTTTAATTTAAAGTTTTGATTTTTGTGCTATTTTATTTCAAAGTTTTAATTTTTAATTGTGATAACATTTATTTTTGTGATGCGTTTAGTAGTAATTGAGTTTTGATGTATATCAATAATATGTTGCTAATCCAATTTTATAGTTTATAAAATGAAAGTTGTGACTCTAAGATATTTATTCATGCGTTTGTGTGTTATATATTTGGGATGACAAAATTACTAACTCGTGATTGTAAGCATCCACGAGAATCATATGTGATTAAAATTTAACCTTGAATATTTTATCTTTGTGGTTGTCTAAGTAGCTGATGATTTGTGTTTTAAATTTTGTTATATTTGTGGTTGTCTAAGTGGTTGATGATTTGTGTTTTGAATATTTTATCTATGTGGTTGCCTAAGTGACTGGTGATTTGTGTTTTAAATATTGTTAAGTGGTTGCCTAAGTGGCTGGTGATTTGTGTGTTGGATATTGTTCTCTTTGTGGTTATTTAAGCGGGTGGTGACATGTACCTTTTAAGCATCATTATCATTTCATGACATATCATATGCATCTTTGTGGACGTCTGTGTGGTTGGTTTAATTTTTCCTCATTGGTATGGGTGACTTCTGTGTGGACGCCTGTGTGGCTAGTTATATCCGGATCATATATGTTTAGGAGCATTCATAACTTGCATACATTTTATTGTTATTTTTATTTTGATCTAATTATTTGCTCTATGGTGAGTTGTTACTTGATTTATTTAGATACATTTTATGACTTTTGATACATCTTTGGGAACTATTAAAGAATCAATTTCTTTAAACCTTTTATTACAAAAAGATTTTATATTCATATTTTATGGTTGTTAACTTATTATTTGGTTTAATTTTTGTTGTGGGATGAACTGATCCATTACACCAACATTTAGGTACTGATGATCTCAAAGAGTTGCATGATGTTTGTTTGATGCACGCGTGTGGGAAAATGAAACTTTTACTTAAAAATAATATTTTGTATTAATAAAAATGTTGTGGTACACTGTAAAGTTATTTACTCTTTATCATTAACTTTTAATAGAAATGCGGAAGTGATATTTCATTTGCTAGTAAATAATTGAATCGTCATTAATTTCTTTCAACCATGTTTCTTTTGAATTTAACTTAAAAATAATTTATTTTATTTTGGAACATAAATGAATATCGATCTAACAACTGGAAGATCACTTTTGCTAATAAATAAATAATATTTCAATAAATGACATTATGTTCTTTTACAAAAAAAAAAATATATCAAGTCATTTTCTGATGCATCTTCAATTTATTACATGATAAACTACTCCTAAAAAAAATTATAGTTGTTTCTAAAAGAAAACAAGTGTTACAACCACCACTTGAGAGTGAAACACGATCAAATTAACATTGAGTTGTCATAGTCGCAACATATATGTACAAGTTTAATTAGCTTTTTTAACACTCCAAGTCATAAAATATTATATACTACTTATATGTAGTATCTTTAAATGTATTGTACATAACATGACTCACCGTTTTGGGTTTGGCATGGGATCAATTGACCATATTCCAATTGGTGTTAGGCTACTTTTTATTAGGCCACCTCAAAATCCAACTTCAATTGGGTTCATGTCAACTTCATCAATGTTGTTCATGTAACTCTTAAGTATAAGACAATAGGTGATACTTCGGGATCTTGAAGATGATAATATTTAAGTTCTGTATAAAAGTAATTTTTGAAGATGATAGATAAAATGAAAATGAAATACTTTATACGAATTATAATATAATGTTGGAATTCCTTTTGGCACAATTAGTACATGAATTGACTTGTGAAATTAGCTTTTACTTTAACTAGCTTATGAAATTAGTACTTAAATTCTTATTTGAAATAGTATTTGAATCTTGGTTTGAAGTAGTACATGAATTTTGGTTATGCAATCTCTATGTTCAAATGAATTAGTACATGAAATTTGTTTATGCAGTCATTCTTTTCAAATGAATTAGTACATGAATTATGAATATGCAGTCATTTTTTTCAAATGAAATAGTATTTGAATTTTAGTTATACGAACCTTCTTTCTTAAGACCTTTTTGACATTACTATTGTAACGCCCCAAATTTTTTGATCCAAAAACTACTTAAAAATATTAGTTTTCTTTTAGAAATAACTATAATTTTTTTTTGAAGTAGTTCATCATGTAATAATTTAAAGATGCGTCAGAAAATGACTTGATATTTTTTTTTTTGTAAAAGAATCTAATGCAATTTACTAAAATATTATTTATTCATTTATTTGCAAAATTAATATTCCAGATATTAGATCAATATTCACTTATGCTCCAAAATAAAATAAAGTCTCTTTAATTGAAATTCAAAATAAGCAAGGTTGACTGAAATTAATTACATTCAATTATTTACCAGCAAATGAAATCTCACTTCCGCATTTCTATTAAAAGTCAATAATGAAAAGTAAATAACTTTACAATGTACGACAAAATTTTTAGTAATACAAAATATTATTTTTAAAGTAAAGGTCTCATTTTCCCACGCGCGTGCACCAATCAAACATCATTCATACGACTTTTGATATCATTAGTACCTAAATATTGGTGTAAGGGGTCAGTTCATCCCACAACAAAATTAAACCAAATAATAAATTAACAACCATAAAATATGAATATAAAATCTTTTCGTAATAAAAGATTTTAAAAAAATTGATTCTTTAACAGTTCTTAAAGATGTATCAAAAGTCATAGAATGTATCTAAATAAATCAAGTAGCAATCGTATAGCAAATAATTAGATCAAAATAAAATAACATAAAAATGTATGCAAGTCATGCATGCTCCTAAACATATATGATCCGGATATAACCAGCCACACAGGCGTCCACACAGAAGTCACCCATACCAATGGGAAAAATTAAACCAGCCACACAGGCGTCCACAAAGATGCATATGATATGTCATGAAATGATAATGATGCTCAAAGATACATACCACCCCCCAATTAGATAATCACATAAATCACAAGCCACTTAGGCAACCACAAAGATAACAATATTTAAAACACAAATCACCAGCCACTTAGGCAACCACAAAGATAACAATATTAAAAATACAAATCCCCAACCACTTAGGCAACCACAAAGATAATATTTAGAACACAAACCCCTAGCCACTTAGGCAACCACAAAGATAACAATATTAAAAATTCACCAGCCACTTAGGCAACCACAAAGATAACAATATTTAAAATACAAATCACCAGCCACTTAGGCAACCACAAAGATAATATTTAGAACACAAATCACTAGCCACTTAGGCAACCACAAAGATAACAATATTTAAAATGCAAATCACCAACCACTTTGGCAACCACAAAGATAAAAATATTTAAAATACAAACCACCAACCAAACCACTTAGACAACCACATAGATAGAATATTCAAAACACAAATCACAAGCCACTTATGCAACCACAAAAATAATATTATTTAAAACACAAATCAAGGTTTGCCGCTAAACACATCACAAAAATCAACTTAATCATGTTATCATAATTAAAATTAAAACTTTACACCAATTCCCCCAAGACTCATATAGATTTCTTAAAAATCAAAACTTTGAAATGAAATAGCACAAAAATCGAAACTTTAAATTAAAGACATCCTAAAAAAATATTACTCATGAGATCATAATAAAAATCATAGCTTTATAATTAAGTACACATAAACAACACACAAATAATAACTTTACATCAAATATATGACATCAAACATATTACTCATGTTATAATAATAAAAATCGAAATTTATAATTAAGTTTATCAAAGCAAACATATTACTCATAAAAATAAAATATTATAGTTAAATTCTTTAAGGCAATTAAAAATCAATATTTTTCTTTTAAGACAACAAGTTTTATATCAATATCTTACAAACTATTAATTTAATATCTAGCCTAACATTGCATGGGGAAAAGCCCTTACCTTAGGCGCTTTCTTTCTTAACACCTCTAAATTTGCACGAGAA
This sequence comes from Cicer arietinum, assembly GCF_000331145.2. NCBI lineage: Eukaryota > Viridiplantae > Streptophyta > Magnoliopsida > Fabales > Fabaceae > Cicer > Cicer arietinum. The sequence goes on along the minus strand of NC_021165.2, from coordinate 68,605,546 downwards.
ATAGCTCACGAGGCAGTAATGAGTTCAACACCGATAGATATTGGAATTTACGACTCAGAAAATTATTTTGAGAGTGTACGAATGACAAATAGGTGTGACAACAAGATGCCTAATGGAAACGTATGAACATATAAGCTATTTACGTTGCACTATTACCATTGATTTCTTGTCTAAAATTGAAGTGCACTTAATTCCAACATTATACTACCAATAATTACTATTTCTTTAATTTTATTAGGTTGTTACAAAGCCAATTGAAATTTATGTGTATGAGTTAATTTGAATTAACTAATAGAGTTCACCAAATATTGAAGGGTGTCACACACTAATTTTAATTAAATAAATAAATTAGAGATTGTCACATCACCCTTTTAATTTTTTTATCTAATAGTTACGAAACCAAAAATTTCATAGAATTATTTTTGTAGACAATTATAATAAAATTATAATTTTAGTTTAAAAGAGATGAATTCATGAGATACAAAAAGGACAATAGTCTTTTTGTGTCCTCTCTTAATTGCACAAAAAAACTTATAATTAAATTTATAATCTTTCTTTAAAAAATAAATTAAGGGTGTTTAAAATGAATTAATGCACATTATGTCAAGAAAACACCATGAATTGTCATAAAATCTTGTCATAAAGGAGAGTAAAAGAATGAGTCAAGTCACTAATTTTTGTTTTTATAGGATGGACCAAGAATATTTTCAAAACACTTATACATAAAGGTTGGTTTCACTAACTCTATAATATCTCCTAAAATGAATACTTTTTTGGTCGCAAATAAAACTAACAAACGATATAACTTATATAAATTCTAATTTAATTAAATAATTCAACTAATATTTTATCAACTAAAATAAATCAAGCAAGACAAGAATACCACTCACACATAACAAAATAAAACAAACATATCTAACATATCAATTTCATGATTATCGAAACTAATCAAATAAAAAAATATCCATTTATGAAATAATGACATCATAAATAGTCCCCATGTATTTGTCACGTCAAAACAATTAAATAAAAAATGAAGATTATAATTATTTAAGTAGAATAGAGTGTAATAAAATTTAATTTAATTTATTTACACATAGAATAATTATTAATTTAATAATAGCAATTACTAAAAAGATACATATATAATATATATGAAAATTTTGGAGTGTTACAACTATATAACATTCAGGAACCTCTATTATATTAAATTATATATTTCAATTATCTTTATGATATTATTGGTTACTTTCAGGAATTATTCTGATTATATTAATCACTCGACATAACATATTATTAGTTTACGTTTATTTGAAAAACATAAAACACATTAAAAAAATAGTTACGCATAACACATTACAATGTAGAATACAAATTTAGATGTAATAATCCAAACTACTTAAAGGCAAACACATTTATCAGAGTGGAAGTCAAATTTTTGTGTGGCCTAACAGAGATGAAGATGATCAAGTTCACTACGATGAATGTGCTCCACCTCCCATCATTATAAACTTCGAAGAAGATTACTGAATTTACAAACAAACAAAAAATAAGATAAGTGTGAATTGAGAGAAGAAGATATGTGAGTTATGATGAAAAAGAAATAAGGAAAAAAATGACGAATAAATTAGGGGTAAAAACATTTTTAAGCTTAAGGTTAGAGATAAAGAATAACATATTTTAAATTTTGTGATTTATAGAAAAACAAATTTGATGTTAGTGTCATTTTATTAGTCACTTATAAATAAGCTACACACATGACAATAAGATGGTGCCTTATCATATGGAACACAGTTATCCACGTCATCAAGTTAATAGAATTAAGAGTCAATTTAACGTTGAAAACTAAACTAACAAATATTTTAGTGAGTCGAATACTAATTTGAATTTTTATTTAAATCAAATACTAAAATAGTAGTTTATTTATATTTATTTGGACAAAATTGTCTTTCCCCAAAAATATATATTTAGATGCGTCGATATAAAAATTTTAAAACTATTTTTACATATTTCAACTCTTTCACTCTAACATAATATTAATCTCTCAATTGCCATCATTTGAATTGTATTTATGGTACATTCATTTAAAATTATTATTTGTATGATCTATATTAATAATAATTTTTTTCAGAAAAAACTATTTATATATTTATATATTTGAGATCGAGACCCATGTAGAAGCAAGCGTGGGCAATAATCTGCATTTAGTTTTAAAATTGAAATATTTTTAGTATGCAATACACTAAAAAATACATTATATGATAAAAAAATTATATAGATTGTATCTCTATTCTGTTTTATTTTATTTTTTAAAATAAATGTGTAAGTGTGGTTATTATAGTTTTTAAATATACTTAATTACAAAGCTAATCTTTCATTAATATTTTTGTTTTCAAATGTACTTTTAATTAATTAATTTAATATTCATTCTTTATTAGTCATTTTAATCTATAACGTTATTATTATTAACAAAAAAAGAATTTAAAAGTATGTTTATAATTTTGATAAATTTAAACGTTATACAACATTTCACTTGACACTAACTAAAAAAAAATATATAACTTTTAGTTATTTATAATTTTGGTGTTTGTTGTTGAGAAACATACAAGATAATATAAGTTTTTTTAAGGGATAAGACAACGTAAATTAACAATTTTTGTTATTGAGTTTCCATGTTTTTTTTTATAAAAAAATAGTGATGATCATGATGGCTTACAAGCTGTAATGTATCACAAGGAGTCAAAAAGAGAGAATAGAAAAGAGAACTTTCCTTTTCATAACCCAATCACATTTCGGACCGTTGGGCCTTTTGCTCTTTTCGGTGGCGTAATAATTATTAGAGTTTATTTTGACAACTATTATTAGAAAATTTTACTTCCTACCTTTTAATTATACCATAATTCCACTTTTTATTTAAAATTAAAGTCGTGCTCACAAGTGAAAGCACCTGTTAAAAAATTAAAAGGAAATAAATAAATAGAATTATATAAGAAATATTTATTTTTAAGATATTAATGCATTAAATTTACAGCTTTCAAAATTATATTTTCAAATCTCTTAATAAATATAAGGGTTCTTGTTAATATTTTGTAAAATTATAATATTTATTTTATTATTTTTTAGTTAATTCACATCTACATTTTTGAGTTTATCACAATTATTAAATTATTATAAATATGTAATTTTTATTATAATTATTTTTAAAATCATGCACTTAAATAATTGTGATGTATTAATGATATAAATTTTCTATACCAAAATATAACAACAACTAAAAAATCGAAATGAAGTTCTTCTATACAAAATAAAAGAAAATTTTCTACAATTTAAATTTTCTAAAATATAATTCTATTGAAAAAAATTTAAATTAAGTTTTTCATTATATTTTTGTGGAAAAATCTCAAACTCTTAATTTTATTAAACACACGTTTTTTGAAAAATTCAATTTAATTTTGTCCACAAAATATTTGTATTCTAAAAAAAATTAAATTTGAAATTTTCAAAACATGTTTATAATTCTGTAAGTAAGATATTATTAACTTTTTTTTTATAAAAAACATTGAAAGGTAAATTTAGATTTTTAAAAAATTTGTAGTGTATGGACAATAATAAAAAAATAAAAATATATATAGGTAAACATAAATACAAAATTTGACATTAATAACAATTTAATTCAATATTAATAACAATTTAATTCAATACTTTCTTAGTCTCACAATATATATAGGTAAACATTAATAAAAACTTATCCTATTTTATATGTTATTTTACAAAATTAATAAAATATTAATTTTATTTTTTTATTATATATCTTTTACTATTAATCAATATATTATTTTCCATATTTTATTTAATTATTTTTCCCGTATTAATATAAAATGATAATTTTATAGAGTAAATCATAATTTATTTTTCATATATTAACTGCGTTTTTAATTCATGTACTAAAATGACACATTTTAAGATAAATAAAATACTAAAATCTCACTATAAAAAAACTAAATATCATGAAAGACATATACCAACTGTAATATGCTAAAATGACATATTTATAGAATAAGTTTGATAGCGTCCTAAAATAGTTAAAAGCCACGAAGTAAAAGATACCTTAAACATATATGATCAAAGACTCTAATGGTAAATTAGAAAAAACACAGTACTTTTTACTATTTATTTATAATTCATTTTAAAACAAATTTAATTTACTAAGCAAATTAGGAAGTAGAAACATGTTACTTTTGCCATTTATGAGCCGAACTAGTTAGAACCATTTATTTCGTCGTTACTACTAAAACTAAGTAACTATTATAAAATTGGGGAATTTTGTTGAGGATTAAGTAACCACACTTGCCATTTGGCACTTGCACGACGCTAAGTCTTTTGCGCGTAAACAAAAACAATCACATTGCGCAACCGAGTCATCGTGCAGTCAAGTTCTCCGATCACACCCACGGTGACGTTAGCATTTTCCTTTGAAACTTTCTTTCTTCCTTACAGTTTCATTTCACAGTTCAATAGTTAGTAGTAGTTGTAGTAACTGCAGAGAAAATGTGGTTGCTGAAATGAAAAATGTGACGTTGACGTGTAACCGTTAAACAGAACAAATTGTCGGCGAAGGGTTAAACCTCATCACTCCTTTATCATTATTATTAAAAAAAATATTAATATTCTTATGTGTTATTTTAATTTCTTTCGGTTAATTAATTCCTTTGAATTTGATTCTAAACCTTTTATTTCTGAAATTCTGAAATGTGTTTAGTTTATCAGATCGCGGTTGGAGACAATTGAATTTGTTACAAAGTAGAGTTTCTTTGTTTGGATTTTAGGTAAGTTAATTCAGCTTAGTCTATATTTTCGTTTGGTTCTAAAATCATGGAGGATGTAATTTTCTTTCATTTTTTAGCTTAGGAAATTATTTTTGTGTTTTAATTTTAATTTTGAATTTTGAATTTTACTTCTTGTTTGTAAGTTGCAATTTAAGCATAATTTTCTGTTTGGTTCTAAAATCATGTGAGGTTGTAATTCAATATCATTTTTTAGCCTAGAAAATTATGTATGGGTTTTAATTTTAGTTTTCAATTTTGAATTTTACTTCTTGTTTGCAGTTTAATTTAAACATGATGAACATTGTTTTTTTTTTTTTTGGGATGAAGTGATGTGAGTTTAAGTTGTTGTTATTAATTAATGGAAAGTGTGAATTGTGGTTTGGAGGCAGATTGTTTTGTGAGGAGATTCTTGAGAGGAGGAGGGTTTGTGATTTAGTAGCAAAATGGGGGTTATGTCAAGGCGGGTTGTGCCCGTCTGTGGCAACTTATGCTGTTATGTTTGTCCTGCTCTGCGTGCTAGCTCGAGACAACCTGTGAAGCGTTATAAGAAGTTGTTGGCTGATATTTTTCCTCGCAATCAGGTGAGATTTTCAGCTTATTTACTCCATTTCATTTCAGATATCAGCTTCCTTTGTTATATATTTGAGTTGCAAACTTACTTAGCACTATGGTTTGCAACTTTGCATAGCATTTGGTACCTTGGTGTTGTTGGTGGACTCCAAACATTTATTGTGAAAATCAATGATCATAAAACCGATAATTATGTGTTTGACTCGACTGATCAAGGTACAGGTATTTGGGAAATTGCTTGGGTGTTGTTGATTTTAGTAATTATTTGTGAATACAGGTGGGGTTGTTTTTAAGTTTTCTGAATGCTGGAGCTTTATTGTTTAAAACATGCCTCTCTATTATCAGTGATTTGATTATGTAACTTCTAATTTACATTTTTTGTTTAATTTTCTGTATTTTCTTTAACTCTTATTCGTAATGAAATCTCGTGGTTCACTGTTTCCACTCTCAGAGACTATTGCATTATTATGTTATGATGATGACTGGTTTCTTCAGTATTTTTAATGCCTTGGACTCTCTCTCTCTCTCTACTGACTGTCTGATGTGCATGATGGTTGTTGTTTTTGGCAGGAGGCTGAACCTAATGATAGAAAAATTGGAAAACTATGTGACTATGCCTCTAAGAATCCGTTGAGAATTCCTAAGGTAGTATAAACTATGTTTTTGGCACTTCTATTCTGGTTTTAATATGTGATTTAATCAAGACAAACCATGATGTGGTGAAGAAAATTGAAGTCTCTTAAGAAATTGTTTTATTTGATTAATGTGACAACGTGGTAGAACTATTTCATGGATCATTATCCAAGTCCAAAGTTATATTGTTTAGGGATAAAGTCATAATATTGGCTTCTGCCTAAGTTTTTCTGGCGTTTTATCTTTTTGCAGATTACTAATAACTTGGAGCAAATATGTTACAAGGATTTGCGTAATGAAGTCTTTGGTTCAGTGAAAGTTGTCTTGTGCATATACAGGAAATTCTTATCGTCATGTAAGGAGCAGATGTAAGTTTTATGACTTATACTTAGATCTTCATCAATTCTGACAGAATCACTTCTATTGAGTAGATTTAGTTTGCCATTAAGAAAATTGAACACTTTAAAGTACAATTTGCCTACGAAAATTTTCAATCTGAGAACTTCTAGTCAGTGTTTCTGTAAATACTATACGCTCTTGATTCTAATGCAATGATAAAACTTTCTCTTTTAACTTCTGCACCCATCTCATGTCATTGCATACATCTAATGCTTGAATGTGTTTACTACTTGATTTCCTTAGATGTTATTGTTTATTTATTTATGATCGTATGTCCAGTAATCTAAAAATAAGTTTTGTTTAAATACATTTTAAGGAATATATAAAAGAAAAATGTATAAAATGTGATGTCAATCGAAACCTTTATTTCACATGATATTGGCAGTTTGATGTTTTGATGCAATATAAACAATGCCATTATTTTTCTTATACCATAAATATGTGGTTCTTCTGTTTTCTATTGTTGGATTGCCACATTTTTTATTTATTTCCAATATGTGATTATGTTAAAATAATGCTTCTTAATCTTGCAGGCCACTTTTTGCGGGTAGCTTGTTAGAGATTATTCGAACTCTTCTAGAACAAACTCGAACAGATGAAATCAGGATCTTAGGCTGCAACATTCTTTTTGATTTTATAGATTGTCAGGTATTTGGTTAAGAAACCTTTCTGATTTGTTGAAGTTAATATCACTGTGTGGTTGACTTCTATGGATGCTCCATAGCAAGAGATTTGCCACCCATTTGGAGAAAAGTTCATTTGCTTAAATTTAAACTTCTGAACTCTGGGTGGAAGTTGACGGTGGTGGTAAAAATGGATACTCCCTAGCTCAAAAGCCACAGTGACTTGTTGGTGATAATTGCACTATAACCTATGAAACACAAACACCTCTAGGACACATATCAGACAAATGTCCCAATTTTTTTTTCTTCTTTGCTTTGACACACCTTGGACACATCAAAAAATTTACGAGGGTCAAAGATGTGTCAAAGCAATGATGATCAATGAAGGGGTGATTAAATACATTAAATTTGATTGCATCATGTTTAGGTTTTCAGTAATAGATGGATGAAGGTATAAATCTATAATATCTTGTTTTATAATTTTTTGTTAATGAAACAAATTACTCAATTTAATGCACATATATATTTTGATTCTCAATTTTGATTTTTTTATAAATAATATTCATATTCTATTGAGTTATAGTAAATAATTAAATATGTGTATCAGTGTTGGTTCCTATGTTTTTGATATTAGCAGTGTTGATGTGTTCGTGTCGTGTCAATTGTCTATGTCCGAGTCTATGCTTCATAGATTATAACTCTTGCTATATATTGGATGTTATAGACTATGACCATGTATATTTTTTCCACATAATTTCTGAATGGAATAACGTTTTATGATCCTGATTTTTTTTTTTTAATTTAAAATAGACAGATGGTACATACATGTTCAATTTAGAGGGTTTTATTCCTAAGCTATGTCAATTGGCTCAAGAAATGGGGGAAGATGAACGTGCTCTACGTCTTCGTTCAGCTGGACTACAAGCTCTATCCTATATGGTACTACATTTTGTGTGTCGTTCGTCACATCTTCTGGAAATCAGTTATACATTACTGTAATAATTTGATATCATTTGTATTAAGGACTGCTCTTTTCTTTATTGATCAAATACACAAAAGAATCTACACACCTTAACTATTCTTTTAGTGAACGTATGAACTCACTGAAGAGAAATAGAATGCAACTAAGAGATTAAGGATAAACTTGCGGTCCTTATAAATTCTAGTGATTACTGATTGTGTTAATAATAGTAATTTTACCTTATGCCTACCATGGTATCTTTTTCTCAGTTGAGTTTTAGGTTACTTATACCATCTCTCGTTGATATATCTTTGCATCTATGTTTTCTGTGGTTAGGTGCGTTTCATGGGAGAACAATCACATCTTTCTATGGATTTGGATGAAGTGAGTGGTGTTTCCATACTTATACTCTTTTAGTTATGTAAAAAGTATTGGTTTTTCCATACTTTGAACCAAAACCTGGGTATTAAATTTGGAAGTCAGCTTCTACTTGTAGCAACAGACAATTTTTTTTTCCTTCCAAATCTAATTATTTTCTTTTGTTTCTTGTTTGGGACTTTTGGTTGATGGGATCTGAAATAGATCATGTCAGTGACTTTGGAGAATTACATGGGTCTCCAGTCTAACTCTAATCCCCCCAAGGAACATAAACTAAATTCAGTGCCTCTGGACCAGTTAGGACTTGAATTTCCCAAAGATGACTGCTCTTTAAACGATATCTCCAAGAAGGATAATTTGTGGCTGAAACTTGTGGCAGGGACTGAGATAGATTCTATGTTGTATGTCTTACTTTACTCTTTTCCCTCACCTTTATTACGAAGCCAATGGTCATCCTCATTTGAAACAGGCCTGGTGTCTTTATCATTTTTACAGGGATACTGCTAAAGATCCTACATATTGGTCAAAAGTTTGCTTGTATAATATGGTCAAACCGGCAAGGGAAGCTACAACTCTGCGGCGTGTCCTTGAACCTCTTTTTCATTATTTTGACACTCAAAATCAATGGTCTTCTGAAAAAGGAGCGGCTATCCATGTTTTGATGTATTTACAATCTCTTTTAGCAGATTCAGGTACCCTGCATTGCAACAATTAGTGGCATAATTTTCTAAAAAAGTATATTTCTCTAAATTCAGTACGCTGACTATCTCTTTTGCACACCAGAAGATAACTCCTATGTTCTGTTGTCCATTTTGGTCAAGCACTTGGATCATAAGAATGTATTCAAGCAGCCTATCCTTCAGATTGATATTACTAACATCACAACACAACTTGCAAAGAATGTGAAGCAACAGGCTCCAGTTGCTATAATTGGTGCAATATCTGACCTCATTAAACACTTAAGGAAGTGCCTGCAAAATTCAGCTGCAGCTTCTAGTATTGGAAATGATGGGTATAAGTTGAACACTCAACTTCAATCTGCCTTAGAAATGTGTATATTACAACTTTCAAACAAGGTATGCGTAACATTTTGTTTGTTTTTCAAACTTTGTACTGCTTCTACTATAACATTTTGAGAATAGCAGGTTGGGGATGTAGGACCCATACTTGATTTGATGGCTGTGGTGTTAGAGAATATCTCAACTACAACCATTGTAGCAAGAACAACAATCTCTGCTGTTTATCAAACTGCAAAGTTAGTTACATCCATCCCTAATGTGTCATATCACAAGAAGGCAAGTATTCTTACTTTGATCGGAAATGGGCCTTTCTGTTTGCTTAGCTCTAGTAAAATAGTATAAATTTTTGTGCTGCGTTTTCGTCTGTTCCAGGCTTTCCCTGATGCATTGTTTCATCAATTGCTCCTGGTGATGGCTCATCCTGACCAAGAAACACGAATCGGAGCGCACAGTGTCTTTTCTACAGTGCTTATGCCATCTCTGTATTCACCTCAGTTCAACCATAAAACAATGATGGCTCAGAAGGTACCAAGTGAGAGCTCCTCCATTCAGCATGAAAGATTTTTAGGAGCAGAACACATCAATAGGAAACCTGTGGAAGGAGGGGAAGTAGTTGGCGTCAGTAGGAAATATACAGTCCTTCCATATCGTGGTTACAGCTTTTCTGGTGCTCTAAATGATGGGAAAGATGTATGGATTTTTTACTTACCATTTTTTGTCTATATCATATTAATATGACTTATCTTTTTATACAACATTTATTGCTTTCAGCGTATTACTAATATTAGTAAGTGGTTCAGTTTTTTTCCCCCTACCATGGTGACCTTAGATATTTCTTTTTGCTGTAATTTATAGTAAAAAATGAATGTCTACTCTTTCAGGAGCTAAGTTCCTTTCGGTTAAGCAGCCACCAAGTGAGTCTCTTGCTTTCTTCAATCTGGGTTCAGGCAACATCTATGGACAATGGCCCGGAAAATTTTGAGGCTATGGCTCATACTTTTAGCATTGCTTTATTGTTCACTCGTTCAAAGGTTAGTTTGGTATAATGCAAATGCATAGGTTTTTAAAATTTATAATCAGTGACGACAATAAATATTGTTGTTCATATTTGAAATTAATCATTTATACTACCTCCATCCCTAAATATAGAACTCCATTGACTAAATCACGGGAATTAAGAAGTAGTTAGTAGTATTAAATTTATTAATGATTGATATTGTTTTTATAAGTTTACCCTTTAAGAGAGATAGTTAGTTAATGTTTTCATTATAATATTTATTGTTGGTTGCATAAAAAGATGTAAATTAATTAGGGGTATATTAGTTAAAAATAGTAATTAATGTAGTTGAAAATTCAAATAGAATCTTTTAAAATGGGACAAAGAAATTTCCCAAGAGACTTTTATATTTAGCAACGGAGGTAGTAATAAGTTACGTCTGTAATCATCAGTTTACATTTATTTATTTATTTTGAGTGGTAAATGTTAGTAAATTAATCGTTAGAAATTAGTGGGAGGAGTTGAACCCACTACCCCTTATCTCTCTAACCCTTATGTTCCTCCCTCAAACCACCTTATCTCTCCATATCAATTTACATTTATAACAGTACTATCATCTCTTACTCTTATGTTTGTTTGTATAAAGCAGGCTAGTTCCTATTCTTATGACTTATGAGTGCAATTTAGACATTTCATGGTTTTAATACCGAAATATTATATTTGTATCGTGGGACGTAAATTGTACCAGGCAATTAGGTTATTCTTGTATATGAATGGCTAGAAATGAGTATTTCAATTTGGTATGAAACTGCCACTAGTATTTAGTGGTGGTGCATAGTATTTTAAACTGCTTTAAGATTTTCAAAAATGAAAAATGTCAGTGCACAGAATGCAGAGCACAAACCACCTGTAATTCTGTTACTTAGCTTTGTTACAATTATAATTGGATAAGTCAGTTGCAAGTAGTTAGATCTACAATTATTAGTTACCCCCCACTGTAAATACCTTGTAAGCTGTAACCCATTATCCTCTATATATAAACTGATATGTTGTACTCGTTTATTTTTCCTGTTAAAATCACTGAGATTCAGTATTATGGTTTTCTCTCAATTCTCCTTAACGGAGTTTTCTTTGAAAAAAAATCCATATTATTAGTTACCCCCCACTGTAAATACCTTGTAAGCTGTAACCCATTACCCTCTATATATAAACTGATATGTTGTACTCGTTTATTTTTCCCATTAAAATCACTGAGATTCAGTATTATGGTTTTCTCTCAATTCTCCTTAACGGAGTTTTCTTTGAAAAAAGATCCATATTTTCATACTTTCTTTTATCACTCATGAAAACTTTTCTATGTCCATGATGGTTTAAATTGCTTTCCACAGACATCCAGTTACATGGCTCTAGTAAGATGTTTCCAACTGGCATTCTCCCTCATGAGCATTTCACTGGACCAAGAAGGTGTGTTGAACATATAAGTGATCTTTTATCCTATTATCTTGATGTGCTTCCTTTCTTTGTCCAATTGTTTTCTTCATTAACTTGAATTGGAATAGATATCACTCACCTACTTTAAGGTGTAATATTTTATGAGTAAGCCTAAACCACTGCCTGCATCTGATCATTTGGATTCTAGGAGCCTCATACCCTCTTGACATTCTTTAGCTATTGCAAATTTTTATTCACGGTGCATTTTATAATTTATTTCAATTTTATCCTATTAGTTTACGAGAAATACTGTAAACCTTTTGTTTGCATAACAATTTATTATAGTGGTTCTAACAAAATATGATCAACTTTCTAATATTCCAAGTGGCATAGTTAGTAGCCTTTTGGAAAAAACTGTTGACTTTGTTTCCTTTAGAAAACAAGTCCACATTATTGATTTACAAAATTTAATGGCTTGTTATTTTGAAACGATGTACTTACGCTTATCTATGCATGCCATAATTTTTTTGTTATGTTATACCTTATTGGGTTAAATATTTATTCTGCTGCTATGTTTCTGACATGTTCACTCTCTGCATGCCTATTAAAGGAGGTTTGCAACCATCTCGTAGGAGGTCTCTTTTTACCTTGGCGTCGTACATGTTTATATTCTCTGCCAGGGCAGGCAATTTCCCCGAGCTACTTCGTATAATTAAAGCATCCTTGATGGATTCAACTGTTAGTTTCTTCCCCTCAACTCTTTTGATCCCCATTTCATGTCCTTGTCATTCAGCTTCCTTTTTAAAATTGATTTGCATTGCATATTGTCTGTTTGCCTTTTTAAATTTTAATTCAGTATGTGTTGTAAATCCACAGGTAGATCCTTTTCTTGAGTTGGTTGATGATGTCAGGCTGCAGGCTGTTAATATAAAATCAGAGAAGATAATCTATGGATCTCAAGAAGATGATGTTGCTGCTATGACGTCACTTTCAGCAGTAGAATTGGATGACAAGCATTTGAAAGAAACTGTAATCTCGCACTTCCTGACTAAATTTTCAAAATTACCGGAGGTAATATGAATTCATTTCCCTTTTTGCTTATATTCAAGATTGGGATATATGGGGGTTAGTTGGGAGTACCTTATAGACTACTGTATTTCAGATTTTCATTTGTTTTAGCATACCAAGTAAAAATCACATTAAAGTTGGTCTAGAGGATGTAATATACGCTTAGGCTAAAAATGATGGTCGAATTGCCGCTTCGGAAGTGGAAATCTTAATATTATGACCCTACTCTTGGTTCAAGTATAGAATAACATCTAGCTTTATGCATCTTACCATAAATTCTGAGGGTGCCCTTGCCTTAGCAAAGAATGAGCTAGCTACATATGCCATCAGTAATTTAACAAGGGAATACATTATTTTATCTCAAATTGAAAAAACGTGTGCATCAGACTTAATTTAAACAGCTAATTTGTTGCTTAGTTTGATATGTTGTTCAGTAATAATTAAATTTATTAATTTAAACAGCTAAGTGGTTGCTTTTGGTTGAAGTTTGTACATCTGAGTTTGTACCCTGTATGTGTACAGCACCTGCACATATTTAACCTGGAAACCATCGATTAAACCAGTCATGTTCTTGTGGCAAAAGATACTTGCAGATATTACAATACATGTCAGAAGAATGTGGAATGTTATAAAACAATAGCGGCAGAGTTGTTTGCAGAGTAATATGAGTAGTAAGTGTAAATAATATGACTTTTTCATATTATCCAGGATGAGTTGTCAAGCATAAAGAAACAACTTGCACAGGGGTTTTCTCCTGATGATGCATATCCACTGGGACCTCCATTGTTTATGGAGACACCAAGACCATGTTCTCCACTTGCTCAGATTGAGTTTCCAGATTTTGATGAGGTAAAATCCTTTATAACTGTATCGGCATTTAAGTGGCTTTGAAAACTCTGTTTCACTAGCTCTGATGAATTGTTTCTAGATTGAGGCTCCGGTAGCTTTGATGGATGAAGAGATTGGACCTGAACCAAGCGGTATTCAGTTAGACTGCAAATCATCACCATCTTTCAATAACCTGACCATTTTAAGTGTTAATCAACTCTTAGAATCGGTAAAATGAAATATGCTTTTATTTTTATTATTTGCTCTAGATGACTGTGATTACAATTTAAAATCAACCTTTTGTGCTTCTGCTGGAAAGTGGAGGTTGTTTTTTCTTCAGTTAAAGATTCCATGAGGATTATTGTATTGGCAGGTTTTGGAAACCGCACGGCAAGTGGCTAGTTTCCCCATTTCTGCAACTGCTGTACCTTATGACCAAATGAAGAACCAGTGTGAGGCCCTAGTATCAGGGAAACAACAGAAGATGTCAGTTCTTCACAGTTTTAAGCACCAGCAGGAGACTAGAGCATTAGTTCTTTTCAGTGCAAATGAAACAAAAGTTTCCCCTCCACCAATTAAGGTCAGTATTTTTTTACCATGGAAGTTAGATTTTTCTGCAAAAGAATAACTTTTTCTTCAGGAAGAATTTTGGTAATGCTGGTTTAGAGATTGGTTGATTATTGACTGTCCTGGTTTCATGTTTAGGCAGTTTTGGATTTCTTTTTTCGATTGGCAAATGTTAGTTTTTAGTTGGTTTAGGCAATTTGAGATTTGAATGTTGATCAAACTATCATTGTCAAAAAAAGCAAACAATGAAAAGATGAAAGACACTGACCCAAATGAAGCATATGCTCATTTATCCAAATAATGCTAAGAATATAATTCTTTTAAACTTTAAATCTTCAACAGATGTTGCTCTTAATCTTTCTGTATCTTTTGAATCTTAGTTACCTGATTTATTATTATAAAAAATTAGCTCAACTGATGTATTTGGAGAGATTTTGTAGATATAATGAAGGTGTAGAGTTCATTTATTTCTTTATCGCTACATTTTACGGAGAGGGGGGCCATTTGATCATGTTTTTTTTTTTTTGCCTGTGCTGTTGTGTAGACACTAGAGTATGCAGAAAGTGATCTGAAGTTAGTGAGTCAGGAACAAATACCGGCTCTGTATCAAGTACGCCCATGCTCGTATGAATATAGACAGCAACATTCTTTGAGACTACCACCTGCGAGCCCCTATGATAAATTCTTGAAAGCTGCTGGATGCTAATGAGCTAAAAAGACCTAAAAAAACTACAAGAGAAACTATTAGGAAAGACCTAGAGATTAATGAGCTGGAAAGAGATATGCTATATAATACAAAGTTTTAGCATCGTTTGATCTACGTAGCCAACCCTATTTAATGGAAAAAGGCTTGGTTGTTGTTGGATGCTAATGGTACTAAGATTGCCTCCCATAATTGATATATATGCAACTATTTTGTAGACATGAATCTCCACCTCCCTTCTATTTTTCTTCTTTTTATTGTATTGTTTTGTTTGGTTGTATCATTCCCACTCAGTTGTTATTCAATAAATGTTTATTACATAAGCGGTATGTACAGATTATGAAAGTAAACTCTACACAAACTAATCTTATGCAAAAGGCTAATACATGTGTTTTTAATTTAAGGTAATTGGTCAACCATCGCTATGTTTCATATATAGGGATATTTTAGTCATTTTAATAGATTATTTTTTTTCCTTCCACTTTTATTTTTACCGAACAATCAAATAATCATTTCATTTTCCACTCACATTACATTTACTTTCTTTCCCTCAAACATCCTTTTACTTTATTTCCATTCTCTTTCTATTTTGATCCAAACAAAGCATACCAAAAATAGACTTATGGTAGTGTATTTCATTTATTTTTTTAACTATCTGTCTCCTAGACACTAGTTTGTGTATTATTGTTGTTGGTCTTAAAATTATTTAAGAATATTATTATTTAGTTTACTAAGTATCACAATTCTCATTCTTGTGAAAAAATTCTCACAATTAATCACATTTGAGATTCAACAAACAAACAATTTACTTGAAGGACTTCATTTAGATATTTAAACAATAAATTTATATATATATATATATATATTTTATTTTTCGTCCTTGATATTTTATTTTTAATCTATGCATATATAACATTTTTTGCTTTTAATTCATGTAAATATTTATTTTATTCCTTATTTTGAAAGAATCAAATTAAATATTCTACATGTTATAAGACCAATTTAAATATAAATAAATTTTGGAATGACTAACAAGAGAGAGTGGCTTGAGGATAACTATCTTTCAACCAAATGTGATTAGGCAAAAGTTGAATGCACAATATATTCTCTCCAAATATATATTCTCACCTTCTTCATCTCAGCTTAGGTCATCTCAACTTTTAGCTGTTGTCTAAAATTAATTTTTTAAATGCACAATATTTTGTTGTAGCAAATAGTTTTTGAAATATATAATAGAGTAGTTTATTTTTGTATTTTGGGAAATATTTTTTAAAATATTAATTTATACTTGTTTTTTTTTGGGTACATATAATTTATATTTGTTCTAAAAACTAATTAATAAAATACATTGTATTTCACAAATTAATTTTAATTAGTTTAAATATACTTCAAAATCCGTCAAAAAAAAATTCTTTAAAAGTTCAAAACACTTAAATTGTTTTTTTGGTGTTTTGGCTTTTTAGATCAAGTGAAAGAATGAGGTTAGTATACCGTGTGTATGGGGTAATTAGGTAATAAACACTTCAAAAAGGAAGGGATCATTATGTAAAAACACTTCAAAAAGGAAGGGATCATTATGTAAAAACACTTCAAGAAAGGAGGGATGTAGGAATGATTTCGGTGGTGTAGATAGAAAACTCCGTGAATGTTACCAAACGGGCCAATAGATTGTATCAAGCACCATTCTTAACTGAGCGGGTCATGCATGATGGATCCAATTCGGCCATTTATACGGATCCGGGTTCCACTACAGTATACAAAATATATTGGGTGTGAGAGTGTGAACGAAGAAGAGAAAAATAAACAGAGAAAAAACAGAACAGAAAGAAAGGGTTTTGGACTCTGAAAACTCAAAAGTGTCACGTTTCTCTCTTCATAACCTTCGTTCAAACCCTAACCTCATGCATTCATTCATACTTTCTTTTGTTCCTCGCGATCAGGTTCGTCTTTGATTTTCTCATCGTTTGTTTTTTTTTTTCCTTTTCATTTCTTTCTGTTTCCAATAAACTTGACTGAACTTCACTGAATGACATGGATGGACTTTTGTTGTATCTAAGCTTCATCATATAATGGATTTTTGTGTTCTCAACTTCATTATTGTTGACTTCATTTGCTTTATTAATTCACACAATATTTTAAATCCTTATATGTTTATTTTTTATAATTTTTATTTTTATTTTTAATTTTTTAATTTTTAATGATAAATGTAGTGTTTGTTTCTAGGTTGTTTTGAGGTTTGCATGTTAGAATCTGTCACGTGTAGCTATGTTGAATGTTGTACCCTAATTTGAGAATGGAATTTCTGGTTTTGGTTTTGGCTTCATTGTACCTCTATGGTTGCACTTGCTAATATATTGTAAGACAAAAGATATTAAATTAAATTTTTAAAATTTCCAGTTCGTATACTTTTAGCATTATAGCATGTAATATGTTCTGTGACCATACATTGGATTTATAATAGGTTCCAAAGAACATGGATAAGTTATATTCTCGGGCAAATGTTTGAAGTTCTACTCTGCAAGTGGGATAAGGCTTTTGTCATTGTGGACTTTCTTGTTGTTGTTTCTTCAAATGTAAATTATACGAGTTTTAAAATGTTTTGCATGAACCCGTGGTGAAGTCTCCAATTGTTTCATGCCCATGTCAATAATATGCGTTAATCAAGAATAAAATATTTAATGCAACAATAGCTTGCTGAGAAATATAAATTACCCTTGGTTTGGTGTTTTGGCAAAGCTTGTGATATTTTAATTGTTATGTGAATCTTCTGAAAATTTAATTGTTGTAGACTATGCTCTTTCTGCAGGTGTAACTGACTGAGAAATGCTGATCATGTGAATTTTTTAATCACGAAACTTAGCACTCTTTCATGTATCCCAAACGGTCTAGCCAAGATGGTCCTGATTCTAGGCCAGTGCGTACAAGTGATAGGATCAAGACGAGGCCAGCTGTTTATAGCCGGGCACCATTCTTGTATTACAACTCAAATCTTAGGCGCCCCAGGAAAAACAAGAATAAGACAAGAACGGCAGCTTCGCAGATTGCTAAGATGCTGCGTCCAGGGAATCGGAAAGCACATGACTCAAATACTAATGTAAGTGTCTGCATCTCAAATATGTTCAAGGAGCATAATCACTCAGAAGATTGTTAGTTTATTTATTAAATTGCATGGTTCTATATATAAATCACTTGGACTATCAGGCACGACATCATGTCATGCATTTTCCCCTTCTTAGTTACTTTGTGGATATATGGATCACTATGTAATAAAATTAATAAATTTCTCCTGTTTTACACAAACCCTAATGATATAGGAGCCAATGGACCCGTTTTTAATTATACAGCTTTAGTTCTTTCTATAGTTCTCATTTGCTTGATTATTAGCTGGGATTTTTGGGTCCATCTTGTTATACATGAAAATCCTTGTTCTATTTTCTGATTCAAAACCCTCCATTTCAGAATGTTTCTCTGTCTGTCTCATTCATTAAAATGTTTAAGTTCCCATCAACTCTAATATCAAGACTTTTATTTGGGCAATGGCAATTGATAGAACAGAATCAGCACAAATGATCTGCCTACATTATTTAGGCCTTGAAATAGTCCTTCCATTGATGTTTAGGTTGTTTCAGAATCCAGAGTTTGGGGGAAAATGACAATCTTTTCTTACTTCATGCAGTTGCTTTTCAACATTGCAGTTTGCACAATTGCACTTCAATAACTTTCTTCTCTGTACTTCTTTTATTCTGAAAAGGCATAAGTGGACTGGTTTGAATTCCATCCCACTCATAAAATGTTTGCCTGAACCTAGTGGGATGAGTTCAGGTTTTCGTTATCTCTATGTGTATGTACTGAAATAATATCCAGATATACAAATTTTGTCTCTTCATTGTGCTTAAAAATGTGATTTTGATATTATTATTGTCTGCATATGACACATCACTGAATTGTGAAGTTATGGATGTTTGTGACTACATCACTGAGTTGTGAAGATCAACCTCTGACACATCACTGAATTGTGAAGATCTTCAACCTCTGCTTATGACACATCACTGAAATATTATTGTCTGCATGTGACACACCACTGAATTATGAAGATCTTCAACCTCTGCTTTACAGATATTCCGTTAATTCTCTCCTTATTTCTTTGTTTTGTCTTCTGTTGACATCTTTAATGGATGCAACTAATTGGTCTAATTTATTGAATAGACTTCAGAAAGCAAGTTTAATAAATAATTTTGGATGTAATTATTTTTCTAATATTGCACTTCTGTGTGTATTTCTTTTTCTTATAGCTTATAATCATGTCATTTTCTGAAGTTGATCATATGATAACATTAATTCTTTCAGTTTTGTTATGTGGGACGTTTTAAATCCCTGAGCTGTGTTATCTGTGCTTCTATTCACAGTCTGGCTCTGCCAACCTTCGGCGGTCAACCAGGGCGAGAAGGGCTAATGTAAATCTTATAGAGTTTATAGAAAGCTCTGGAGATGAGGATGCAGACTTAATGGTGAAGTTTTGTACACTATTAAATATAAAAATATTGGGTTATAAAGCTTGAATTATCTGTAATTATGGCTAATGTATGTGGCCATGTTTCAGAGACCCACATATCGACCATTGAGGAACCGGATTAGCAACAGTGTCAGCCGGGACGATGTAATATCTTCTAAGCGCAAAAGAGGAGGGGAGACTAAACCAACACCTCGGCGTGAAGGTCTACGGCCTCGTC
>NC_021165.2:68571676-68585631 GCF_000331145.2 Cicer arietinum | reverse complement strand
GAATAATTTCAGAGTCAGATGATGATCAAGACCTTTCAGAAGAAAAGGTTGAACAAGATGAAACAGAAAATGGAAACGATGTTGAGGAAAATGATGCAGAAGATGGTCATAATGAAATGGAGGGTGATGCCGAGGGTGAAGATGAAGGTGAGGATGACGGTGATGAGGATGGTGATGATGAAGAGGGTGAAGAAGAGCAGGATGGAAGAAGGCGCTATGATCTTCGAAATCGTGCAGATGTCCGCAGGTTCTCTATGGAAGAAGGGAAGGCCCGACCAAGGTCTCCTCGAAGAGTGTTACATCAAGGTATGGGAACTAAGGTCAGCAGGGACGTAAGGAAGGGTGGATCGCGAGTTCACAAGCGTCATCGATTAACAAGACCTGAAGATTCTGACGACTCCCTTCTTGTGGATGAGTTGGACCAAGGTCCTGCTATTCCATGGGGACGAGGTGGCAGCAGATCTGGCCCACCTTTTCTTTTTGGGGGCTTAGACACACATGGAACAACCAATTGGGGATTAAACATTGCCGCATCAGGTTGGGGTCATCAGGGTGATGCTTTTGCTACTTTAACTTCTGGGATTCAAACTGCTGGTCCAAGCTCTAAGGGAGGGGCAGATATCCAACCCTTGCAGGTTGATGATAGTGTTAGTTTTGATGATATAGGTGGGCTCTCTGAATACATTGATGCTCTAAAGGAAATGGTTTTCTTTCCATTATTATATCCAGATTTTTTTGCAAGTTACCACATAACTCCACCTAGAGGGGTCTTGTTATGTGGGCCCCCTGGCACAGGGAAAACATTGATTGCAAGAGCTTTGGCTTGTGCTGCTTCAAAAGCTGGCCAGAAGGTTAGCTTTTACATGCGCAAAGGAGCAGATGTGCTAAGCAAGTGGGTCGGTGAAGCTGAGAGACAACTTAAACTACTTTTTGAGGAAGCACAAAGGAATCAACCCTCAATTATCTTCTTTGATGAAATTGATGGACTTGCACCTGTGAGATCTAGTAAGCAAGAACAAATTCATAATTCCATTGTGTCCACTTTGCTTGCTTTGATGGATGGCCTTGATTCTCGTGGACAAGTTGTTTTAATTGGAGCTACCAACAGGATTGATGCTATTGATGGAGCCTTGCGACGTCCTGGTAGATTTGATCGTGAATTCAACTTTCCATTGCCTGGTTGTGAGGCACGTGCCGAAATATTAGATATTCATACTCGTAAGTGGAAGCATCCTCCTCCAGAGGAACTGAAAAAGGAACTTGCAGCTAGCTGTGTAGGTTACTGTGGTGCTGACCTAAAGGCTCTCTGTACCGAAGCTGCTATTCGTGCTTTCCGTGAAAAATATCCACAGGTTTATACAAGTGATGACAAATTTCTCATTGATGTTGATTCTATCAAGGTAGATAAGTGTCATTTTATTGAAGCAATGTCTACAATTACTCCTGCTGCTCATAGAGGAGCTGTTGTGCACTCCAGGCCATTGTCTCTAGTAGTTCAACCATGTCTTCAGAGACATCTAGAGAAAGTCATGAGTACTTTATCTGATATTTTCCCTCCAGTATCTGTTGCATCAGAATTGACCAAACTTTCAATGCTTTCGTTCGGCTCTGCAATTCCACTTGTATATCGACCTAGGCTTCTACTTTGTGGTGGTGAAGGCACAGGGCTGGTAATTATCTTGGAACCTTTTAATATTATCCAAGCTATGTTTTAAAACAACTGAAGACTGAATATACTTACTGCTCTAGTGTAACAGGATCATCTTGGGCCTGCGGTTTTACATGAACTGGAAAAATTTCCTGTACATTCGTTAGGACTTCCATCTCTTCTGTCAGATCCTAGTGCAAAGACATCGGAGGAAGCGTTGGTACATATATTTGGTGAAGCTAGAAGAACAACACCATCGATTCTCTATTTACCACAGTTTGATGTTTGGTGGGAAACTGTGAGTACATCTTAGTTATTTGTAAATGTGCTTCTAAATAAACTGATCTGCATGCCCAAAATTTATATCTCATTCAGACGGGTTTCATAATCTTTATTACTTGCTTCTTTATTGTGGTCTCTAAGTTTGATTGGTTTACTAATCTTGCAGGCTCATGAACAGCTCAGAGCTGTTCTCCTGACTATGCTAGAAGAATTGCCATCTGACTTACCTATCTTACTTCTTGGTACATCCTCAGTTTCAGTTGCTGAAGTTGAGGAAGTGCCTACTTCAGTTTTCCCTCACCGCACAATGTACGATTAATCTGAGTTACAAGAAATCTTTAATTTGAGTTCCTCAAAATTTCCTTTTTATAGCAGCACTCTGGATGAAGGCAATATTTTTTTTTAATGGATGGTTGTGTATGGTGAAAACTAGTAATGTAGTTCTACAAGTTTTGCTTTTTTATTTAGAAAAGAAAACCTTCAAGTTTGCTGATAATAGATGTTTTGAGAACCCTTTTTATCAAAGTTCTTTAGTAATTATTATTAGTATTTTTTTTCCTCAAAATCTTAATTTATTGAAGAATAGACCAGAAATCTTCATTACATTTCTGTTCATACATCACCGTTAAACGTATTTCAGATGCTTAAGTGAGGTCAGAGTCACATCATTGCAAATGTTAATGCTTCTTATCAATATTTGCTGCCTTCTTTCTTCACCTAAGTTTTTATAGTGGGTTATTCCCACAACCACGAGTATTTGAATAACTGTTTGTTCAAAAGCTAAGGCTCTATGAATATTTGTTTATTCTTCTTCTTTAAACCTGAAAAGTATTCATGCCTGGGCTTTTGTTTCTGGTTATATATGTTCACTCTCACTCCCTTTTGAACAGTTATCAAGTGAACATGCCATCTACCGAAGATAGGACCTTGTTTTTCGATCACTTAATAGAAGCTGCTATGTCGATCTTGTTGGAGAAAATCAGCAAGAAATCCCAGGATGCAGGACGCCTATCTGAACTTCCCAGGGCACCAAAATTAGCGAGTGGTCCAAAGGCATCTGAGCTAAAAGCAAAGGTCGAAGCTGAGCAGCATGCACTTCGTAGATTGCGGATGTGTCTTAGAGATGTTTGCAACCGGTATGTTAGCACCTCCGATTGATGTACAATTGTTAGCTTCACTTGGCTTATCGACACCATTATTAAATACATGTTGCTGCTGCAGGATATTATATGACAAACGATTTAATGCCTTCCATCATCCAGTCTCAGATGAAGATGCGCCTAATTATCGCTCAATTATTCAGAATCCAATGGACATTGCTACCATCTTGCAGCATGTTGATAATGGCAACTATATCACAAGCGCCGCATTCGTGCAGGACATTGATCTTATTGTTTCCAATGCAAAGGTATGAATCTTGTGTCTCGAGTTCTATTTTTTTATTGGATTGGATCATGTCTGTGTGGGTAATGTAGAATGCATGGTCATTTTTATTGTTTTAACCTAGTACAATTAGTGCTGAAATAAATTGGTCGGAAATGCTTCATACAATACTTTCAATATTTAAAGCGTGCCCAAAGTTTGATCCTTCTTAATGTAACTCAGGCTTACAATGGAGAAGACTACAATGGCACTAGGATTGTCAGTAGAGCTTGTGAGCTCCGTGACGCGGTATTTGAACTTTCTCTTTAAGTTTTACGTTGCAGTTTTAGATGTCGACTTTTGTCTGGAAAATGCATGTCATCTTACTCTTCTCATTCATTACTTTTTTAAGGTGCACGGGATGCTCTCACAAATGGATCCAGCACTGGTTGCATACTGTGACAAGATTGCTAGCCAAGGTGGTCCAGTTCAATTGCCTGATGAATTGGGGGATTCTACATTCCCTGCTAATCCTGTTGTACAGCTGGGTACTGCTACTAGAACGAGTGCTCGACTTCGTCATGTCCAACCAGAGGTTAATATGGATCAGGGTTACGAAGTATTGAAGCGCACTAAGAAGATCGGTGAAGGTGTACATGCAGGTATAAGGGCCTTTGCAGTATGAATTTGTTCTCAGTGTCCATTCATAACAACGATTATTGCTGTTCTGATATCACGATTCTGAAACATTTGAAACTATGCCACATTCCTATCTAGGAAGGCAATAGAGGACAAGTGTGGATGTTTTAACCTAAACTGTTTTTAGGCATGATAATCACATACATTCATTTAATAAGGCATGTTGGTGTTGCTTTATATGCTTGGGTATTTCCAAATGCTGATTTTAATGTTTCTTTGGATTTACCACAGAAGACAAATTGCAAGATTCAATACCGACAATGTCTTCCCAGGAGCAGCATCAAGCAAAAGACATGGATTCTGATAGGATGGAACCTGTAGCAATTGATGGAGATTTGGATGGATCTTTTACAAATAACCTTGCTGATGGTAGCAGCCTTCATGATATCACAGTGCTAGATGGTGAATTTTCGAGACAAGTGGAGTCTGTCAAGCAGCATTTCGTTAAGCGCAGTGAAAAGTACAGCATCCCACAACTGGAAGGGCTTTACACAAGAATTATGAAGGGCGTGTTTGAAACCAGAAACAAAGGAATGAATGATGATGACCTTAAGACTTCGGTTTTGGGATTTTTGTTAAAATTTGTTGAGGATGATGCGAATTTCTGACATTTGGGTTTTCCTTTCTCCTTGATGATTTAGAAAAAGGAAAGATTTTTACTGTAAAGTCGGGATTTTTTTAATTTTAATGATATTTGATTGAGCACTGGAGTTGCTCTCTTTTTCCCTGAGAGTCAGAATGGTCCAAATCGATGTACAGCGGAGTAAGCAAGCTTTATTCTTTCTACATATTCCGAGAGATTGTAATTTTAGGATATCTTGTTGATTAGATGTTTTATGTCAAAGGTAACTAGAGTGGTAGAACCCTTCTTTATTGCTTTCATGTCCATAACTAGCTTGCCTTTCCATAACGAAACCTTCTTTTTTGTTCCATTTTCTTAAATGTTAATTATTAATCACTTTTGTCAAAAACAAAAAATATTTCAGTAACCTGATAATTTTGAAAATTTTATATTTTATTATTACATGTGATAAAATTTTACATTTTATAACTTGTATGGAGGGTCCAGTCAACATGGAGAGAAAGTAGTGTGGTTTCATTTGTCGTGTTGTATTCTATTAGATTTTTAGTACCAAATGTTTTCTCTTCGTTTTTTTTTTTTGTCGTTCCACAGTTTATTTCGTTCCCTTTTATTCAGTGTTAAAAATGAGAGTACTCATTGATGATCTTAAAGCAAAGGCAAAAATTGCTCCTTTTTTCTGTAGTATGAAAAGGCGAGTACTCCACAGCCACTCTTGTATGGCCATTTTTCTCATGAGAACCGCTATTTGTTACTGAATTTATGACAAGAAAAGGTTACTAAGTTGATTTGACCATTCACCATCTTTTATTCATACATTGTTATTAGATATATAAAACATGAAGTGGAAGGAAAAAAAATTAGCATAGTGTTTTTCGTACTTCTATAACATACAGCATAGCATTTTGCTTTTCTCCTTCCTTGCAGTTTAGTGAAAATATTTTCACAGGCAAACTCTGCAAAATAGTAGCTGCAGTCATACGAAGTTAATTTTTTTTCTAACAATGATAATGTAACTTAACAAACACGAAGTCATTCCGAGAAGAACCAGTGTTGATCCCATCTAATCTAGTCTCGTTTTAGCACGCTGCAAGCAATTAACTCTGTACTCTGCATTCAAATTCGATTGACACAAGCAATTCCCGTTTCACATAGCCATCGATGATTCCATAGAGTACAACCATGGGAACATGAAGTTTTCTTCGTATTGCTAAATATTCTACACTACATGGAAAAACCAACAACCACTAGGGAACCATGCATTTTCTATGCTTCAAACACTACTTGGCTAATTTTGCCATACTTCTTAATTTACCCAACATCTGAGCAGCAGCTGATTCTCTTGCTTCAAGAGGAGTGGAACACAAGTTACCATCATCTGCACACTGATACTTGACTTCATTAACAATTACATTAGCTTGGAATCCACCTTCAAAATGAAATGATGATGCAGATCAGGATACCAAATATAATATTCCCTCAACATAGACATAAGTAACTACTAGTCATTTTTTAAGTATCCTAAGGTAAATAGAAAATGCAAAAATCAGTGGAATGATAAAATCTCAACTGCATTCTTCATTAAATATAATTAAAAGCTATGCTGCTGTTAATAATGCACTACTTGATTTATGAGGAGAGTCTATGCTGTCATGGATTCTACATCTAGATTAAAAGAATCATACAAATAATAGGTTGATCCCACATATTAACTGTTGAAAATATATTTATATTTATTACATATCATGTAAATAGGGATAATATCTCCCATATTTATTTTTGTATTTATTGCCTTGAGCCTATATAAAACAGACTCCGTTGTGTAGTTCAGACACACGGTTTCACCATATGTCTCTCTCATTTTCTCTTATTCAACATGGTATCTAGAGCCTATTAAGAGAGACAACCCTATACCGTGATTACCCCGGAACGCACTGTCTTTCGGTGAGATTTTTTTTTCGGTAAACCGTGTCTCAATTTCGATTTACCCTTTCTTTGTCGCTTTTCGTTCATTTTTTTTCTCCAGCAAATCAGTCCACTGTTCATCGCGCGACACTGTTCATCGCACGCACTATTCATCGCGCGGTACTGTTCATCGAAAAAAAAAAAAAACCATATTCTGCCACTGTTTCGCTGCTGGTTTTTAGGTAACTACTTATTGATTATGGCTACTTATAAAGATTTTCTTCGGTGGAGAGAGTATTGTCAGAACTCGAGTTCCGCTGTTTCCGCCGCACAAAGTGATAATTCACCTGTTTGCATCTCACCTTCTCATAGCCCATGGATTCTCGATTCTGGTGCATCTGATCACATTACTGGTAATAAGACTCTTTTCTCCTCTCTCACAACATCTGGTTATTTACCTAGGATAGTCTCAGCCAATGGTTCCCAAACACAGTCTCAAGGGATTGGCACTGTCCAAATCCTCCCTACTCTGTTAGTTAAATCTGTCCTTTATGTGCCTGGATGCCCATTTAATTTAATTTCTATCAGTCGATTGACTCGTTCTCATGACTGTGTTGTCACATTTACTAATTGCAATGTTACTTTGCAAGACCGAATATCAGGACGACAAATTGGTGTCGGATGTGAGTCTAATGGTCTTTATTATCTCTCAAACCCATCAACAGCGTGCCCTACCACATAGTCTCCTCTTACTATACATGCTCAGTTAGGTCATCCGAGTCTTCCCAAACTTCAACAATTAGTACCTAATCTAACCAAAATATCTAGCTTAAATTGTGAGTCGTGTCAATTAGGGAAACACACTCGTAGTCATTTCACTGATCGAGCTAATAAACGAGCTTCCTCCCCATTTGCTTTAGTTCACTCAGATGTTTGGGGTCCCTCTCGTACTATTTCCACACTTGAGTCTAGATATTTTGTTACCTTTATCGATGATTTTTCCCGTTGTACGTGGTTATTTTTAATGAAAAATAGGTCTGAATTATTTTCTATTTTTGAACAATTTTATAAGGAAATTAAAACTCAATTTGGTGTATCCATTCGCACTTTGCGCAGTGATAATGCCCGTGAATATTTGTCCCATCAATTTCAAAATTTTATGACCTCTAACGGCATTCTTCATCAAACATCTTGTGCTCATACACCTCAACAAAATGGGGTAGCCGAACGCAAAAATCGGCACCTTATTGAAACCACTCGTACTCTCCTTCTTCATGGTAATGTACCATCTCGCTTTTGGGGCGATGCTGTTCTAACGGCGTGCTATCTTATAAATCGCATGCCTTCGTCTGCTCTTGATAACAAAGTCCCTCACTCGATCCTCTTTCCTGGTACCCCTCTTCACTCACTTCCTCCTCGGGTCTTCGGATCTACATGTTTTGTCCACAATCTCACTCCTGGTCTTGACAAACTTTCAGCTCGATCATTAAAATGTGTCTTTCTGGGTTATCATCGGTCCCAAAAAGGTTATCGTTGTTATTCTCCTACTCTTCGACGATATCTCATATCGGCTGATGTCACATTTTTTGAGTCTGTTACATACTATGAGTCGCTTCCTGATCCTTTGTCTGCAACTATTCCTCTGGACCTACCAAAGTCTATTTCACCTTCTCTTTTACCATTAGAGCCTATTACGTATGCCCCACCTGAGACACCTCCTGTGGCCCCTCCCACTGTCCCACTTGAGACTCCTCTTGTTGATCCTCCAACTGTACAACCTCTTCAGACATATCGTCGTCGTCAACCACCATCGGTTGTACATGTCCCTACACCTGTTCTTGATACCGAGGTCACTCCAGACGCTCCTTCACCGCCACCTCCTTCTTTATCGGATCCGACCCTTGATATTCCTATTGCTATTCGTAAAGGTATACGTCCTACTCGTAACCCATCCCCTCATTACATTGGCTTGAGTTACCATCGTCTTTCTCCTTTGCATTATACTTGTTTGTCTTCCCTGTCTTCTGTTTCTATTCCTAAATCTCCAGGTGAAGCTTTATCTCACCCAGAGTGGAGACAAGCAATGATTGACGAGATGTGTGCACTTCAGAGTAGTGGTACATGGGAATTGGTTCCTTTACCGTCGGGAAAGTCTTTAGTAGGATGTCGTTGGCTTTATACGGTGAAAGTTGGTCCTGATGGTAAGATTGATCGTTTTAAAGCTCGTTTGGTAGCAAAAGGGTACACTCAAGTTTTTGGCCTCGATTACAGTGATACTTTCTCCCCTGTGGCTAAGATGGCCTCTGTTAGACTACTCCTCTCTATTGCAGCCATCAGACATTGGTCTCTACATCAACTTGACATTAAAAATGCTTTTTTGCATGGTGACCTTGAAGAAGAAGTGTATATGGAGCAACCACCTGGGTTTGTTGCTCAGGGGGAGTCCTCTACCATGGTTTGTCGACTTCAGAGGTCTCTCTATGGTCTTAAACAGTCTCCTCGAGCTTGGTTTGGTAGATTTAGCACAGTAGTGCAACAATTTGGCATGATTCGAAGTGAAGCTGATCATTCTCTTTTTTATCGTCACTCAACCCAAGGGTGCATTTACTTGATTGTCTATGTAGATGATATTGTCATAACTGGTAGTGATCAACAGGGCATACTCCAATTGAAACAACATTTATCTCATCAGTTTCAAACTAAAGATCTTGGCAAGCTCCGCTACTTCTTGGGTATTGAGGTAGCCCAATCTAAGGACGGCTTAGTAATTTCACAAAGAAAATATGCTATGGATATTCTTGAAGAGACAGGTTTGTTGAATGCCAAACCGGTTGACACTCCTATGGATCCAAACGTCAAACTTCTACCTAATCATGGGGAGCCATTTTTAGATTCAGGGAGATACAGAAGATTGGTTGGTAAATTAAACTACCTCACAGTCACCCGTCCAGACATTTCTTTTGCAGTCAGTGTGGTAAGTCAATTCTTAAATTCTCCTTGTCAAGAACACTGGGATGCTGTGATACGAATCTTGAAATACATTAAAGGTGCTCCAGGAAAAGGTCTAATTTATGAAAACAGAGGACATACTCAGATAGTTGGTTATTCAGATGCCGATTGGGCAGGCTCACCCATTGATAGGCGATCCACTTCTGGGTATTGTGTACTTGTTGGAGGAAACTTAATATCTTGGAAGAGTAAGAAACAAAGTGTAGTTGCAAGATCTAGCGCTGAAGCTGAATACAGGGCTATGGCATTAGTGACCTGTGAGCTCATTTGGTTGAAACAGTTACTCAAAGAGCTTCAATTTGAAGAGGCAACACAAATGACATTAATATGTGATAATCAAGCAGCATTACACATTGCCTCTAATCCAGTTTTTCATGAGAGGACCAAGCATATTGAGATAGATTGTCACTTTGTAAGGGAGAAGATCGAATCAGGCGACATCACCACTAGTTTTGTTAATTCCAATGATCAATTGGCAGATGTATTCACTAAGTCTCTGAGAGGTCCTCGAATCAGTTATATATGTAACAAGCTTGGTGCATATGATTTATATGCTCCAGCTTGAGAGGGAGTGTTGAAAATATATTTATATTTATTACATATCATGTAAATAGGGATAGTATCTCCCATATTTATTTTTGTATTTTTTTGCCTTGAGCCTATATAAAACAGACTCTGTTGTGTAGTTCAGACACACGGTTTCACCATATGTCTCTCTCATTTTCTCTTATTCAACATTAACGTTTCAAGATTTTTAGCAATTCCAATAAATTTTTCTGAACTTGATAAATTGGATGCTTTGGAATTTACAATAAGCAATCTATTTGATAGTCTTACCATCTGATTGAGATAGATGATAAGTTGGTAGGACCCAATTATTTTCATGACATACATCATCTAGATCCTGCAAGATTAACAAAGTTTTAAGTAGTTGTTTTCAATGAAAGATAAAGGGGACGATTGGCCTGTAATGCCAAGTAACTCATGTTCTAGCATGTTTCTTAAGACAATAGACCACTCCCAATATATATATATATATATATATATATATACACCTGAAAAATGTCATTCGAGAAAATAGAAATATGTCAAACTGAGGTGCTTCACAAGGATGCATAAAACATAAACTGAAAATGGTTAACTTTCCATGTAGTAGTCTATGAAAGTATTTTTGTCCATAATTGGAAATATATTTGAAGACTTGCATCGATTAATAACATCTCCACCATAAGTTTTTGTTACTGCATGCATTTGCAAAGGTAAAACCAAGCACACATATAAAGAAATAAATATTTCTTTTGGTGAACACCCCCGCCCCCTCCAAGAAAAAACATTATGTGGTCCTTTAAGTTATTTTATTATACCACATAGATCCTTTATGTCCCATTATGTGTTCATTGTTAGTTTGTTACCCTTTTCCACACATTTTGTTGCACAGATATAGAGTTGTCTGTTAAGTTACTAAAGTAGCAGGAACAAGGTTGATCATTTATCCAACATGTAACCCTTTTCCATCTCCTAAATGTACCTCTCGTCCATTTCAGATTTAGGTTAAACGATTTGGGGAAATATTGCGCAAGAGAGAGGAGGAACTGGGGAAATTTCCCTCTGATATTTTTGTATATTGAGTGATAAATACATCTGAGGCTATGCAATCTATTCAGTCATTTAATCTAATCTTAAAAAGGGTAAAGGTACACATAGGAGATGGGAAAGGGGTGCATGTAGGATAAATGGCCAACCTCATTCCTGCCACGTCAGTAACATAACAAACATGCATATTTTTGTAACAAAGTCTGCAAAAAGGGCAACAATGTACAAGTAATAGGATTTAATTGACCAATGTGGGGCAAAAAGAACTTGAAGGACTAATCCAATGCAATTAAATAAGCTAATGGACCACATAATGTATTTTGCCTAATTTATAATATTTATTATATCTATCACAAAAATGCCTTCAATTTATACTTTAAGACTTCAAAAGAAATTAATATTAGTTGTCTGAGTGTGAATAGGGATCAATGTGCTTTCATAGTAAAGCTTTCATCTTTATAATTTCACTTTAATTTTCAAAACATATTTTGAGACTTCTTATCATATGATGCATTGTTTCTTCTTGACAATTTACCAATGCATCTATGAGAGTGAGAAGTGCTACCAACACTCTCTCTACTACTGGTTGAAATTTATGGGACCCACATGAATTTCAGCTAACAGTGAAAAGAGTGTTAGAAAGAGACTGTTGATATCACTCCACATGGATCTATTTGGTTCCATATCCAACATAATTACTTTTGAAATTGGTGCATTTCAGTTTCAGTGTTATATCATATACTCGTGTGTGTCTAAGCCAGAAACAATGCTTCCAAGAAATTAACAACCACTAAATCCTGGGTACCTAGAACTAAATAGAACGATAACGCATCATATATGTGGCAAAACATTTTCTCCTCGGTCTCAATAAAAATCACTTGGTGATTGTTTTAAATTTTAATGAACCACAATTACATCAACAATCATAGAGTTATTATATGATGTATGTAACATAACGCATCAAACCACGTTTTAAGGTTTATCTTCATCATCAAAAATTCAAATGAAAAAAATTAGTAAGTAAAAAGAATGTCTTGCCTGGCATGAACTTTGCATCTCTGACAAATTTTTGCTCTTAAAAGGGAAGCTTTGTTGTCTACCCATTCCTTCTTGATTTGCTGCCAATACACCATTACAGCCTTCTATGATGGATTCTATCTTCAATTCAAAGTTATCTTTCCCATCTACATTTGTCCACAAGACACAATCAATTGTTAATCCTTCACTTGGACAGAGAGTAAATATATGCTTGAGTTAGAGTGTGGGAAAAGGAAAAGGTAATTACACACATATTCCTTCAATAAAGAAATTTGTTTTCTTACATCTTTCGGTCCAATTCTTTTCACATTCTCTCCTAATCCTTTCCATAATCCATACCTCTATAGGTATATTCTCTAATCTATTTACATTACCATTTGCCAATCCTCTTCAATGTTTCTTTTACCTCAGATTCTCAAATCTTACAGTAGAAGTAATTTTGACCCTGATAGGAATAATGAAGATGTAAATAGGAATAAACCTTTATTGGTTTATTACAGGAAAAACAATAGAAAATAATGATGTTTTTGTTTTATGGTTAGGTTGTTAGTAGTTACTGTTTTATAGTTAGGCGGTTAGTGTTAGTTGGATCCTATCCCTTGTATAATCAGCCTATAAATAAAGGCTCCCACCCATTAGAAAGGATCTTTTAACAAAATTAGCAATTGAGTGGTTTATACCATTGTAGGAGCGTATTCGCTCTTGTGTATCTTTTTCTTTCAATCAATAAAAATCAGGGACGAATAATTCCCTTTCGCTATTGAGTTCTACAAAGGAACCTAACAATTGGTCCGACCTGCCGGATCATCAACAACCATGGGAAGCACCATGGAATCACGTATGACAGCAATGGAAAAGTGGACCAGGGAGCATGAAACAGTCTTTCTTGGAATGCGAACAGATATGGAACAATTGAAGGACGGCATGGCAGAATTGAGAAGTGCAATGCAAGAATTGATCATAGCAACAAAAAGAAAGACCCAAGAATCGTCCGAGAGCTCAGAATCGGAGAGGAGTGTGAAGAATTCCGAGCAAGAATCAGAAGAGGAAGAAAATCCAGCCTCACGTTGGTGGTTAAAGAAAGTGGAACTACCCACTTTTGAAGGAATTGATCCCTTTGGTTGGTTGAACAGAGCTGGAAAGTTCTTTACGATTCAGAAAATAAAAACCGAAGAAAGATTAAATCTTGCGCATATTAGCATGGAGGGTGACGCCTTGCATTGGTTCCAGTTTTGGTTAGACAAAAACAAGAATGCGACGTGGGAAGGGTTCTCTGAGGCACTTTTACGTCGTTTTGGAGGGGAGCATCGCAGGTCTGTCTTCGAACATCTTGCAGGTTTGAAACAACGTGGAAGTGTGGATGAATTCATTCGCGAGTTCGAGTTACTCACAGCGCGAGCGAAAACGGTTCCCGAAGAACAACTGCTGGGTTATTTCATGAATGGGTTGCGCAAAGAGCTTCGCGGCCTTGTTCGACCCCATGACCCAAGAACTCTAGTTCGAGCGATGGAGGTGGCAAGAGACGTGGAAGAGTCGCACAGGGAATGGCGCCCTGTGGAGTACGGTGAGAATCGCAGCAAGAAAATTGGGTCGCGCTATCAAGGAACTGGGTCGAGTGTGGTTCGGGCCAACCCGGTGGCTGGAAAAAATGTTGCACCCACAGAATCTGGTAGGAATGGTTATGGGGCATCACGCAGTGGCTCAAATCAGGTTGGAGGTACCATGCAGAGTCGAAATAGAGGCGTTAAACACCTTCCTTATCCAGAATATTTGAAGAGACTTGAGGAACGAAAGTGTTTTCACTGCAATCAATCATTTGGGCCTGGTCATCGCTGCACA
>NC_021165.2:68558144-68567389 GCF_000331145.2 Cicer arietinum | reverse complement strand
CAAGTTTGAAGATACATTGTTCCCCGTTTTAGTGCCTAAGAACTGGTACAAACTGTCAAAATGCTCTTTAATTTTTCTCATTGCTTTCTTGTTATCGTACTTAGCTACTTAATAGTTATTTCAATTTTTTTTTTTAAATTAATATCATGTTTTATAACTGTTGAAAAATCAAGAAAAATCACATTTGATTCTCTTTTATTTTATATTATTTTGTTTATTTTTATTTTATGATTCTGTCATTATTACTCAATATTACTGTTGTAATTTTTTTTCCTATATAAACCGCTTAGAGCTGTAGTAATAAAACATGAAAGTATTTTGCCTTACTTTCTTCAATAACACTCCCTTTTAATTGTCAACTTTTGTTGTATAATGTCCCACCACCAAAAATCTTTACCCTTTAACCCAAAGCTGAAAGCCCCTCAACTCTCCTAGTGTTTTTTGGCTATCTTTTGAATCCCTTTATTCATTTCATTCTGCATGCTGTTAGCATTTTCTTGAGTATCCTAAAATGTTTCTCCAAAAACATACCCTCAAAGATCCTTTGTTTGTCACCCTTTATTGGCACCACCCATATCCCCCAGAAAGAAACTTATGCTAGTTGAATTCATCTGATCCCAACCCCACACATTGTCCATAAAAAGAAGCTATGTGGAGTTTATTGAATCAATGCCTTACTAATACCACAGAATCATACGACTGGTTTTAATTGCAAACTAGGTGAAAGTGCAAATAAGAATCCAATAGCCAATGCCTAAACTATCATCAGATCCGCTTGACTTGAGTGTTGGAAACAGAAATAAAAACTATCATAAAAACAACAAGGAGAGAATAAACCCCAAGAATCACTATAAAGGGAGAAAAGTCATACCGATAGAATAATGCACCAGAAAAGCAAAACAAAGAACAACACGGGGAAAGGAAAGCATACCAGTTAACATTCTCTCAATTTTTTCATCACAAATAGCGATCTCATCCTCTACCTTGCGCTGCTGAAGGGCCTGAATGAAGTAAATAATCTAAGATGAGGGAAAATTTAATTTTTCTTAGCATTCAAAAGTAGTAATAAGAAGGTAATCTCAAAATTTACACCAGTAATTTTTTACCAAGGGAGCAGTCAATGGGTGAAAGAAGCAGGAAGACGTTGTATGGGAGTGTAAAGTGTGAACTATGAGCCACTTGTCATTCTTAAATGTAAAAAATAGGTAAGTTTTAAACATGTGAGAATAAAAGGAGTTAGTCATTGGAGCAGTTAGTAAGTAGGCTTCTGTTGAAGTTGTGGGATTTTAGGAAAAAGGAGGAGAGAAAATAATAAGGGTTTGAATATTATTGATAATAGTTTAATGCTGACTTTATTACAAAGGACTCAATACTGATCTCTATTTATAGAGAAACATAGACCTAATCTTAAATAAGGAATAAATTGTAATGATAATGAAAGATATTCTAAGATATCTCTATGATTATAAATTGATCCTAATAAATAATTTAAGATACTCTAATATAATATAAAATATACTATAAGATATTTTCTAATATTCTAACAGCTTCAATACTGCATAAGGACAGTTAGTTAAAATATGGGATCCAACCACTAGTTAAGAGGTATTCATTCATTTAGAAATATCAAATAAGAGCAATAGCTCGGTAGTGAGGGAAAACTCTAGGGGAAGATTCTCCCTGTTCATCACCTTATTGTCAACAATACAAACTCCACCCTCTCATTCTATTTTCTCTATTCTGTATCTGTTTCTGTCTCACTGACTTTCCACAAGGTATATATGTATTTAAGTGCATATGCATAGTTAAAGTATTAGACATTATTGTCATTAGAAAGAAAACAGCAATGCAAAAGGTTTTACCAGCTCGTTCCTCTTTCGTATTAGAGAACATAGGGCAGTTCGTGACAGTATCTTTTTCGAATCTTGAAGACTTTGGAGTTTCTCTGTGTCTGAGTTAGAATGATTTGAACTTCGAGTACAGGCATCTGTTGTGTCTTTTTCATATGAGGTATTTGGTTTATTAGCAGAAAGCTTACTGCAAGAAGCGATATTGTTGATTCCATCTTCATCAATGAGCATCGGTGTCGAATCAACCTTCATAGCCTGCCAAACCAATGACATTCAGCTAGATGAGAGGTATTAAACAAGTGAATCAAGCCCAATAACCATGATAGCAGTGAGAGGCAGCTCATTTAAAAGCATTGTTATGGTGAGATTCTAAGCATTGAAATGCAGGTCATTTAGAAAACTATTTCTTGATCAGCAACACAATTATGATGATATTTATTTTATCATTAGTATAATAGTACTAAGTATATATCACAAATATACGACATAACTACTTGACAGCTCTACAAAGGTCAAATTAACTGAAATTGATAGCAGTTGATAATAGAATAAAAAATTTATCGATAAATGTTACAAATGAAGTATAGGTAACCAAGATGAGGTACAGCCCGAAGGGGATAGCCATGCATAAAAAAAGAATTTTTTAGGTGCATATAAAGGGCGATCTAGTGTTATAAAACTCTCGTAATGGCGGGGTCCAAGGAAGCGTTGGACATGTTGTGAATCTACTGTAGGCAACATTAACCTTGCATTTGCAAAAAGCTGATTTCACAACTTGATCATGTGACCTACTACTAGTCACATGAATTTTTTAAAATTGAAGTACATGAAATATGTTGATTATTTTTATTAGTATAACTAGATCATATTTTATTTTTACAGTGAACTTATCCTCTTCAGTAGTTTAACACAATTTCAACTGCAAACTAGAGCTTTTCTTTAGTCATGGACAGTTACCATCTTCAACTTACAAAATCTTCATTATAATTTTCCATTATTTTGAAACTCTTATCTTAGTCCAAAGAAGCAAATAAACAAGTGCCAATAAAGGTTAGTAGATATATTGATTAGTTGACCAAAATTAGATGACTGTCAACTCTTCATCTTATGCATGTTTTTATTGTTTTTATTGCTGTTAGTCTTTATTTTTCTTAGTTATCTTAGGCCATTAGTTAATTTTAGGAGTTAAATGGTTTAGTTTGTTGCTTATTAGTTCTTAAATCAAATTAGGTATGTATGCCTTTATTTTCATGTTAACCATGCTCTTTTTGTACTTATATTCTGTTTCCATCGCCTAGCAAGTTAGCAGCAGTGCAGCAGCTGCATAAAAGAGAAACTTCATGTTGGGATTGTGTTTATGAGAAACTTATCCTTTGGGACTACTTGTCAGCAGACAGTTAATATTCTGACAAAATGTTTGGCGAGGCCCAATTTTGAACGGTTCATAGGCAAGTTGGACGTGATAGACATCTATGCACCAACATGATTTTCTTCTCCCTGATTTTATTTTATGTTATTTGATTTGATTCTAGCCTGATTTTGATTTGTATTTATTTCCTTCCATTAGTAGTTCTAATTATCGGGACTGCAATTATTGTAATGTCTCCCATATAAACAATCCTAGACTGCAACAATTAACATTAAAGTATTTTCCTTATAACTTTCTACAAATAGTCGCGGACCTGAATAGCACTGGTGGAGCCATTTGAGTAACACTGCACAGATGGATTGTTTTTTTCTTCATCTTCATCAATTTGTATAGCATAGGTGATGTTCTGACACTTTTCTTCATTTTGAGATGGATAAATTGGAGATTTGTCCACATCCATCTCACGGGTCTCCTTGATAGAATCACATGGTCTCAGTGTACAGCTTCCGCTGTTCTCTTTCTTCTCCAGAGATTCAATATTACCTTTGCTTGGCTTACTATCAAGACCAGAAGGCATGTCCTTACTTATATAGGACTCTGTCACTTCAGGGATGTCGACCATCATATTTTTCGCGGTTACCCTTGAATTTTGCAAACTATTTGAGAATTCTTTTCTGCCAAGGTAAAATATATTAAGCAAATTTGCAGCCACAGTATATTACACAAATAACAAAATATAAAATGGAAATGATGACAGGAGGAACATAATGTTATGGCTTTCTGACGGCCAATAAGTGGATGGCATGGAATCTATTTCTGCAAACCTTGCAACCGTACAAGTGAGACTCTACGAGCAACGGGGTTCATCGATATTTAGGATTCTCATACATTAACCTTCCTTTATAGCTAGCAAAGATGGCAATTCTAAGCAAAAATTAAATGTTTACACTAAAGAATCTCTTTAAATACTGTAGTGATCAAGGTTTGAGAATGCAAGAACCAAAAAGTTTTTTAAATAATTAAGGTAGTTAGTGAATCCCACAATATGTCTTTCAGAATGTAAAAGCCAAAATAGATTCATACAAAAGGTTCCACACACAATCATGGTCACTAAATCGCTAGTAAATGGCACATATTAGTAGTAATTCTTTTTATTCTCATAGGTTTGCAAACTTACGAGCTTCAGTCAATAAGTATACTTAATGAAGTCATGAAGCATAAACTAAAATAGCATTATTTATGGAATATTATAGGTATAAACAAAGATTTTCAAAGAGGAGAACCACACCAACCTAGAAATCCACTGTGAGATTATTTCAGAATAAGGAAGCACGTGGAAGTAAACCACAGCTGGAGTGATCGTCCAACTGCTAGAATTCTTTTTGACCAAAGGACCCTGCAAGCTATGCAAAAGAAGGTGCAAATGTTATGCAGAAGCATATCTAAGTTTATTAACTATTGGTCTTACTTCTTTGTGACGATCAGATAATTTCAAAGTATAGGGACAAATATCTAAAAATTAAATCCAAACCACCAACTAATACTTCCGTGTACACGAAATGTACATCCCTAATTAGAGAAGACATAATTCTATGGTGATCTCTTACATAGACCCTTACAATAAGATTGTAAAATTCTGGATAATAATTCTGTCTATAAAAAATATTCATGCAAATTTATTTAAAAAAATCAGAGATGAAAGGTTAATATGTCAGTTGATTCTCAAAACATAGTAAAATTTAAACCTGTTCATAACCTGATTTAGTAGTGACGTTAATGTGTAGTTTGAACACAACTACACAAGTATACTTTGATTCTGCATAAAAAGAAAAAGAGTCCACCTGAATGCCTGACAGAAACAGGGCTCGTTACCTTATCAAAGGGAAAACTGATTAATGCCATTCACCCTTGAGACCTAAGCCATCACTGAATAGCGAAATGGTAACAACTTAAACTAACCTTTCAATTACATCTTTGAGGGGGACTTGAATAACCTCCTGATTGATTGACTGGGAGCACTGCATTATAAAAAAGCGAGAAGCTGCCTTCTCTTTGCTTTGAGAATAGACAGTGTGGCTTTCCAAAAGCATGATATCAGTGTTATTGATACCTGTACCATAGTACACAAAACATGTTCAACTATTCACATATCGGAAAGCACCGACCAAAAGTAAAATTAACAGGCGCAAATATGATACAATGACATCTTATTCTTTAGTATAGAAAAATCAATTTTATTAGAGGGGGGAAAAGGATAGAATAGGACAAAGTGTTGAAACACTGATAACCTCAAATAGATTGGAACAAAAACCCAATGTATACATCATGATGCATGTACTGATGCACCTTTGTCAATTGTCATATTGATATCATCACTGGATTAAATAAATTGGAAAGTGGAAAGTCTTTATAAATATGAATGTCTCTGGTCTGTGAATTGTGGTGACAATTTATGCATAAATACAAACTTAAAACCAAACAACAGCAGTTGCAAAGCCATGGAAATCTTTTCCTAATAACAAGAATGATTACCTGTGGCTTCCTTTACAGCAGAATACCCAACTTGCAGAAGTGCATCTTCATCAACTTTTATTTCATCTTTTGCAGGTTTTTTAACGACTCTTTTCCTTTTGTATGTAAATTTTGTTCCTGATGTAACTTCAGAATTTTGGCTGGAGGTATCTACACTTTTTTCAACCACAGACCATACCCCACTAGTGATGGAACCAAACAGCAAAAAGCACTTCTCCTTCTTACTGTCAATTAAAAGGATAGCAACTTTTGAAACGGGCCATCCCTCTATATTAGGAACATTCTTTGATGCATCTAAACGTTTACAGACATCGCATGCATCCATAATTACTTTTTCTGTTAATGATAGCTGCTTCTCCACATCAATGAGCTCTACTTCATTTACCTTTTGCATAAATTGCATATATGCCAATAAAGCTGGCCTCAGAACCACACTCAACTTGCAAAATTCGTTAAATGGAAGATATTCTAGTTCTGGATGATGTTTCCTGTGGTAGTAGTTGTACAGCAAGACAACAGAATGCACCTAAAAACCAACAATGTCAAAAACCAAAAAATTCAGTAACTAGAGAAGATGGTCATACATATTCCTATATGAATCAAATGGCAGGAATTGTTTTAGTCTGCCAAATAAATCAAATGTTGTTTAAACAGTGACTCCGCTTAAACTAAGCATGTAAATATTATTAACCACAGATGGCAGGTTGTTTGAAGAGTTGAAAACATTATGTATAACCAAAATGTTTCATTTTGAGAAAACTATTACAACATGCTTTCTATGCTCCCTGCAAGCAAGCAAGCAAAATATACAAGTATAATGTAATTACAATCTGTACAGTAATGAAACCATAAAATTGAAAAGAAAATCTCTAAATATTTCCAACAATCATCTAAACAAGGAATAAAAATACTAACCAAAAAGGGAAACATCATAACTTAAAACAGTAACGTATTTAAATAGAGCACAGCTTAATCTTTGGATTTGATTATCTATACAATAATAAATAATATAAACAGAACTCCAATGTTATCAATAGCAGGTTGCGGAAAAATGGCGAAATACCAAAAATCTGCTACGCAAAATAGCGGATAGCGTTGCGGTCAAATAGAGGAGGCCACATAGAGGTCAAATTAACTAAATTATATATAAGAAAAGGCATGTTGAATACAAAAAAATCAGGGAATGAAGCCATAACATAGCATATATATTGAAAGTTACACATAGTACAGTGAATATAGGAGTAATACTCACTAACTCTTTAGTTTTCTATTGTAAAAATAGGCCATGTTTGGCACTCATGCAAAATCTTCAGTTTTACTATTTTAAAAAATACTAAAATTCTAATTTTTTCGCTATTGCCGCTATTTCGGCAAGCAGAAATTGGAATAGGGGCCCTGTTGTCCTAATAGTAAAACTAGAATGGTGTCGTGGTTTTCATAGCGGATTCATTAAAATTTGCTATGCAATAGCGCTATTACCCACCAACGAAGTCCTCGCGCTGGTAGCGGGTGTTAAATTCACACATTTGTGGAGTATGAGCCAACTCCTAACCAACTAGACTGACCTATATTGGCTTAACACAGCTCATTTAAAATTTAAAATTAAAAACAAATAACAAGAACATTAGAACTGAAATTTACTCGGATAATATAAAACTAAAATAAGCTAATTAAATAATAAAACACAACAGAAAGCTAGTTATTACTATTATAAAAGAAAGAGAGAGAAAAAACCTGTTTGGCAATTAATTGCTGTTGAGAAAGTGTGGGATTATCTCGAACAGAAGATTTTTCTGGAAGAAATGGATCAACCAAGTGTTGTAGAAAAACCTGAACTGCATCCTCAGTTGAACAAACATCTAATGAAGCAGCCATGTTCTTGCTCTATCCAATGATTTTCAAAAATCAATCACCTTTCAACTATATCAGTTGCCCTATACACATGAAAACCCAAAAAAAGAAGAAGAAAACAGCAATGAATATTTTGACCTAATTACAGAATAGCAAGAAAACAAGTGCATGTTTCCCTATGTGTCCTTGCAGACACATTCTATGCACAAATAACAAAGGCATAAAACTGTATCACAATGTAATTCACATTATCATAAAAATTAAGCACATAAATGCATGGATTTGAGAAATGTTTGAGCAAGTAAGCAAGGTCAAAAGAGTTGAAGCTTTACCTGAGAATTGTTCTTATTGTTATTATTATAGAGTTGAAGAAGCAATGCTGTAGCGGTTACTTTAAGCTAAAAGACACAACCTTAAGCACCTTATATTGAATTGAACGGAACGAAGTTTATATTAAATTCGAGTGCAAAAAAGGTTAAGGGAGTTCACGGATGGAGAGTGGCGTAGGAGTCGAAGACAAGGAGGAGGAGGAGTAATAGTAGTCGAGTCAAATCAAATCACAAAGAATAGTACTATTACTTTGTCCCTTCCTTTTTATTTTCTTTCAAACAAGACCCACTTTATCCCTTTTTATAATCACTTTTTAAATTTTTTTAACATCATACCATCACAATTATATTCCAAATATGTCCACATAAGCATAACCTTTGCAGCTCCTTCAAAAAAAAAAGCATAACCTTTGCAGCATTTTATTAAATTAAATATATAAAATAAGGGTTTTGCTGACAAAAAAGCAGTTATAATAAGAATTTTTGCAGGTATATTTTTTATAAAAAAAAATTGACCAATATAGTCTATATTAAAATTTATATATTAAAATGTTTTTATTATTTTGAAATTTATATGATTTTTTTTTATTTAGTCTAATTGAAATACAACTATTTATAATCTTACGTAGAATAGTTAAAAAATAAAATTAAAAAATAAAAAGTTTATAAATGATCATCGGGATGTATTCTTCTACTGTATAAAAAAAAAACTTATTGTCAAGAATGTGACTTCTTGAAGGTAAAAAAAAAAATAGAATATTTTAATATATAAATTTCAATGTAAGGTATATTGATTAAAAATAGGTTGGGCCAAAACCGTTTTGTTCACCTATTAGAATATCGTGAGTATTAAAATTCTGGTACTCCTACTTCAACATTTTATATACAACTATTTACTTTTTTTATTTTTTATTTTAATAATTTTTTTTATCCCATTAAATTTAATTTGGATTTTGAAAAAATTTTAAAAAAAGTTTTGGCTTAATTGCACTTTTGGTCCCCCTATTATAGGTGAAAATTGAAAGTAGTCCCCCCATTTTGTTTCTCCCCAATTTTAGTCCCCCAAACAGAATTTGAGTCCAAATCACGATGAGTTGTCATTTTTTTAATGACGTGTCAATAAAAAGCTGACGTGGCAGACGCATACGTGGAATAAACTTATTATTATATTATTTCTGATTAAAAAATATATTTTATATTTTTAAAAATCATTATTATAATTGTTAAAAATTATTATTACAAATAAAATTTATTTGTTAAAATTAAATTAAAAGAAAAAACACCTAAAATCAAAAATCCTAAACAAATCAAAAT
>NC_021165.2:68548426-68557395 GCF_000331145.2 Cicer arietinum | reverse complement strand
TTCATGATTTTAGGGTTCATGAGTGAATCCTTTTGATTTTGATTTGTTTAGGATTTTTGATTTTAGGTGTTTTTTCTTTTAATTTAATTTTAACAAATAAATTTTATTTGTAATAATGATTTTTAACAATTATAATAATGATTTTTAAAAATATAAATTATATTTTTTAATCAGAAATAATATAATAATAAGTTTATTCCACGTATGCGTATGCCACGTCAGCTTTTTATTGACACGTCATTAAAAAAATGACAACTCATCATGATTTGGACTCAAATTCTGTTTGGGGGACTAAAACTGGGGAGAAACAAAATAGGGGGACTACTTTCAATTTTCACCTATAATAGGGGGACCAAAAGTGCAATTAAGCCAAAAGTTTTCTATAACTCGTGTGTTTTAAAAAATTTAAACTTTGTGTCCCAAATGTGTTTTATAAGTTTTCCGGTAGAGAAGTGTGTTTTAGTAGACTTTAGGGCTTAAACTCTAACATTTATGTACCGAAAAACTTTTTACAAAATTTCCAGTATACAAATTTATTTTTCATGTATTCGAATATTTTTTTAAAATTTTTCGATACAAAATTTAAATCTTTTTAAGAAACGTCAATTCCAAAAAACTTTTTTCCCATAACTCAAATTAAATGTAGTGGGATAAAAAAAATTTATTATTATTATTTAAAAAAAGTTAGGTAAAATGGGTAGTTTTTATAAAACGTGGGGATAGAAGTACGAATATGGGAGTATAGAGTAAAATTTTCACCTTAAAAAGGAGGCTCCAAACAATATGAATCTCTTCAACCGCATCCGTTTAGTCCGCATTAAAAATGAGGCTGGGTCGAGTCGGATTAGTGAGCTACAAATTGATTCGCTATAATTAAAAAGGGTAATTTATAAATAAATAAATAAGAGAAAATTTGGTAGTAAAACATTTTGACAAATTATATTTTGTCTATCAAAAATTTCAAAAAAAAATTAATTGGTAGATAAAATATTTCTCAACTCTTTTTTTTGTATACCAAAAATTTGTTTTCAATTTTTTTTTATCAAAAATTTCAAAAACAAACAGTTTTGTAGGTAAAATTTTTCTCAAATTTTTTTTTGCTTATCGGATATTTCGAAAACTAAAAATTGAGTATGCAAAAAGTGGATCTAAAAATTTTCAATGAGAGAAAGTAAAAATGGTAGGGGTAAATTTGGTTTTCTTAAAATTGTGGGGTATAGTTAAAAGTAAGGGTACCAAATCTAATTTTCAAAAAAATGATAATGAGTAAATTTGAGCTCACTCAAATACTGTTTTTTTTTTTTTAATACTTTCGTATTGACTTTAAAAAATTATCTTTCCGAGTTGGTTCTAAAAAATAAAAGTAACATGTCCATAATAAAGAAAGAAAATAAAACTTAATTTACTAAGAAAGCATATTCAACTAAAAGTCAAGAACAACATAGTCTTATTATAGTGCTTCCACCTTCAATCAAGATCATGGCCACATGTTTGACTTCGTATGTGACTATCAACCAAAACTAACAACACCGATTGCGACTCCACCTTCCTACTTTGATGATTGAATGTAGTCTGTTTCTATGTGGTGTTATGTTTTATAGTTTTATTTGTCTCTACTGTGGTAAGTGATAGAGTGTTTTTATCGTTTAATTATTTTTATCAATTAAAACAAGAAAATATCATACCAAAAATGGGTTGAGGTTGGGGTTGTTGGGCCACATAGCCCATATTGTGCGGGCTTGTATAGATAAACCGTGCCTAGTAACATAATGGATCGGGCCGAATTGACTCGTTCATGTGATTGGATCCTTCATATCAAAGTAGATCGAGTCACGCTGATTCATTTGACAACCATGCCTAGTAACATAATGGATCGGGCCGAATTGACTCATTCATGTGATTGGATCCTTCATATCAAAGCATATCGAGTCACGCTGATTCATTTGACAGCTCTGTTAACAAGTGCCCAAATGAATTAAAAGTAAAAACTTTGTATTGATAACAATAAAATTTTGATTTTAAAAAAAT
This sequence comes from Cicer arietinum, assembly GCF_000331145.2. Classification (NCBI taxonomy): domain Eukaryota; kingdom Viridiplantae; phylum Streptophyta; class Magnoliopsida; order Fabales; family Fabaceae; genus Cicer; species Cicer arietinum. Next base: position 68,555,367 of record NC_021165.2, on the reverse strand, counting down.
CAAATGCACAACGTTCGATACATTTTTTAAAAAATATTTTTATATTTGTATTCTTAACAAATTATTTGCCTAAAAATAAAAGGAGAAAATTGATAACTTAAGAGATTGAGCCAAAACTTAAATGAACAATCATGACAACCACAAACAACTATCATTTTAAAAACGTTATCAGAAATACCAAAAGAGAGAAAATTATGGTGAAGAAAAATAGTAAGTTGCAAAAAAGAGAATAACAATAAAATGAATAATATAGTCTAATTGAACCTTAATAATAATAAATATAGTCAAATATTATATTGGACGAAAAAGTTTTCCATCACGTGTTTTAATGCAACTAGATTTCTAGAGTTGTATTCAACATCATTTGGAGACAACAAAAATGGAGAATTTTATAAATGGTGGACGTAATTTACATTAATGGATAGTGAAGTGTAGATTTGAACAACAAATATACAGATGTTGCAACTTATTAACGTCTATGAAACTTTATTAATTTTTGTTTTTAGAGTTTAATTTTTATGCATGGCCAAAATATATTTTATACTATTAGTACATTATAACCATTCACGAAAGTGATTTTAGATCTAATTTTAATAAAATTTAAGTATCTCTAATAATCTAAGGATTGTTATATAAATTAAATTATGAGTTTAAGTGTTCAAATCTACATGTAATAGGAACATCTAAATTTGTTGTGTTTAATAAATAGTTTCAAATTGTATGTAAAAGAAATGTTTAAATTTTTGTTTAATTCAATTTAGTGATTGATTAATAAATTATCAAATCTTAATATTAATTGAACCACATTAATCAAGACAACCATTTAAATGTTGTCAAACAAAATTTATGATTAAATAAATTTTTAGTCCCTATAAATATATCATATTTCGTTTTTAATTTTTTTTTCAAATAACAGTCCCTCAAATGTCTTTTGTCAATAAATTTTGTCTCTTCTTTAAAGTCAAATTATGTCTACTTTTTTAATTTTTGAATGATTTTTATATTTTTGCGGTTATATTTAATATGTTATAAAAATTTCTTATAAAAGTTCATAATTTTTAACAAGAGATTTATTAAATATGAAATTTTTAACTTTTAACATTTAAAAATTCATATTTTGTTAAAAAAAATCAAAAAATTTGTGGATAAATTTCTTATTATAAACATACATAAAAAACCAATTAAAAATTAAAATAGTATTAAATTAATAATAAAAATCAAAATTTTGAATGAAAGAAAATTTAAAGAACTATAAAACAAAATATAATATATTTATTGAATCAAAAACTTATTTAACTTGTTTCCATTACATATTGATCCAATTGATAATGATTCAATTATCACACAAGAACCTAAATTTGAATTTCACAGTTGATTTGAGGATTTCGTTGGTGTTTTTGAGACGAGGCATTTTGAATGAACCGTGAATTAATAAACAGCATGGTTCCGATACACATATCTAAAATGAAATGTTAGTCTTTCCTTCTTCTTGGAGAAACGAAGTTGTTACGATCAGCACCATGTCTGAGAAAACACGTTCCTTTCACAAATCTCCTCTCTCCAATCCCTCTTCCGTCAAACCCTCCGACTCCACAAACGACGCTTCAGTGTCCCACCAACAAGTAACTCGTGTCTACGTTAGAAGAAATAATAGTAATAATAATAAAAGAGCCAAAGGAATCACCACAACCAAACTTCAACAAAACCACCATCTACCCCCAACTCAAACTCACAAAGTAACTACTTTTTTTTGTTTTGTTTCTCAATCACTCTATTTAACATTCCCATTTGCGTTGTTACAGTAAAGTTTTAAACTTGCAATGTATTATTCTTTTTTACTTTTTTTTATTTTTAAACTGTGACTTGCAGTGAATAACTTCTGATTCTATTATATATATGTTTGTGTGTATGCAGAAGTTTGGTGGTTTACCTGAAATTGAAGATTTTGCATATAGAGGACCAAATGAATTGACTCAGTTTAGTAAGTATCTCTTTGTTAATTTTTTTACTTTGTAGTGCTGGTGTTAATGTGTAATGGTGTTTACCTATGAAGCACTGAAACTCACACAAACATTGACATGTGTCGGTGCACGTCTTTGATAAGTGTAGTTGTTATATTATCTGTTTTTGTATAAGACAGGCTTATATAATTATACTTCCTTTGCAGGAAAATCAGAAATTAGCTCAGATGTGATTGTGAAACCAGCTGAAGAAAGTGAAGTTGCTTCTGCAGCACACAGAAGTAAGTAGTAAGAAGTGATACAGTAAATAGTTGCAAAAGGGAATTGTTTCGGTGTTTTAACAACATTTATTTTTTGGCAGAAGTTTGTCTCCTGTTTTGGTATTATAAAAGTGTTTTAAGAATTGTTAAATCAGGAAACCTAGGTAACAATTTATGTAGCAAAGTAGGCTTTCACTCACTATTTTAATGAAGCTGGCAATTTAATCATTTGTTAAATTGAAATATGCGTATTAGTTAACATAATCAATTCCTAAAAGGTGATTTATATAAACATTTCAATTTTTATTGTCTAATTTAATTTTCATATCCCCTTTGTGTATATATTCTAGGACTACATATTTGTGTGTTGGTTAAATTCCATTGCATTTACTCAGGAAGTATTCAATGAAGTATATTTATTGAATATACTTCCAAGCTGTTTGTGTGATAGTATTGCCACACCTTTAGGACGATTAAATTGTTTAATTCATATATGATATAGGTGAATCCCCTGCCGACTGGGAAGAGACGCTTGAAGGTATTCGCAAAATGAGGTGTTCTGCGGATGCACCGGTAGACACTATGGGATGTGAGAAAGCTGGTTCTACACTACCTCCTAAGGTCTGAATCTGTATTATAATGCTGTCAATTTGATATACAGTGACAAGATTAGCATTTGTCTGTTGATTTCTGTCTTGGTGGTTTTAGAAAAAATGACACAAGTTATACATGTGACTAGAGTATGGCTTGCCACACAACTTTTTTTGTGGCAAAACAAAAACAACACTGTAACTGCTGTTGATTTGATAAATCAATTGTTATTCATGTAAAAAGCAATGAAATAATACTTTCGTGTTTTATCACTAGAGCCTTAGATTGTGTATACAGGAAAGTAAATTACAATAGTAGCTATCTCATTAATTTGGACTAATTATGGTCAAATCAAACAAAATAAATATAAAGAGAATAAAAATAAAATCACAGAGAATCAAATCAGATTTTTCCTGATTCTTCTACAAGCCATTTACTCATTTGACGACTTTGGCGATGATGACCAGCCGTGTCAACTGTTCGTGTAATCTTGTATTGAATTGATTGGTTGGCTTTGTATTGGTTTTTCAATTGAATATATTTATTTATTTTATAAGCCCCCACATAAACTTACTCTTATCGCAATTCATATGCGTATAATCAGGAAAGAAGATTCGCTGTCCTGGTATCTTCCCTTTTATCAAGCCAAACCAAGGATCATGTTAATCATGGTGAGTTATTTGCTAGCATAGATTTTCCACATTTCAAGTAATTCAAATAATCGTTAGCAGAACATTTATTGTGATGGTAGAAGGGTGTTTACCCACCACCTAGAAGAAAAGAAAGCAAAGCATTAGAAGAAAGAAGAAAAAGAATGCGGAAAATTGGAATATCAAACATGTCTTCATATTGAACATGACAGAACAGGAATAAATAGTAGAAGAAAGTAATGAAGGAAGCGTAGTACTAAATTGGATAGTTTCCATATTTCTTGATATGACTGAATTAAAAATATAAATATATTGCAAGTTAATTCTTAACTTAACAAACATCATTCTGACATTTTACTTTTGATGTATGTGATTCAGACTTAGTAGTTGCTCAAAAATATATGTCATGTTTCAACTTATTATGAATCGGTTTAGTTACAAGTGTGTTTTTAAGAATAGGAGCAATCCAACGTCTTCTTCAAAATGATTTGCTTACTCCTGATGCAATCAACAATGCTGATGAAGAAACCATCAAAAAGTTGATCTACCCTGTATGTTCCTTTGTTTCTTTTTAAAATATTGCCTTTTCCATCGTTCAAATGATTTGGATTTAGTGGTGAGTTAAGGAAGAGACTTACAGAGATTGAAGTTTTCCTCTTATTGTATGTCATTGTTCGATTTTATTAAGTTTATGTTTGTTTTTTGCTGTATTAACTGAATCTGTGCTTGTACTTTTGGTTATTCTTCTTTTTTTCCAGGTTGGGTTTTATACAAGAAAAGCCACAAACTTGAAAAAAATAGCAAATATTTGTCTGATGAAGTATGGTGGAGACATACCTAGCACACTTGAGCAACTACTCTTACTTCCAGGCATAGGTCCTAAGATGGCTCACTTGGTACGCATAATCGATTTTTAAATTCAAGCAGTATGTTTCATTCGTTTTGTGAAGCTGATTTTGTTAGTGTCACTACAATAGGTTATGAATGTTGCATGGAACAATGTCCAAGGGATATGCGTCGATACTCATGTCCACCGCATTTGCAATCGGCTAGGTTGGGTGTCAAGATTAGGCACAAAACAGGTTCCTTTAAGTTTGGTGGCATCATATTTTATTGTTGAAGCACGATTACCTATTTTTATCATAAAAAAAATTGAGAACTGAAATTTACTAATTCTTTTTTGATTTGTGCTAGAAAACTTTGACACCTGAAGAGACAAGAGAATCACTGCAAAGGTGGCTTCCAAGGGAAGAATGGGATCCAATAAATCCTCTATTGGTAAGGCAAATTCATTTTCCTAATTCTACCTATACAATTTTACTGTTATATTTTGTGATGAGTGTCTGGCTTCATTAATTTATATGGAAAATATAGTATTATTTAAATACTTTTTTATTTACATCTATGAGATTCGACCCAAGAAATTTTCAATATAGAATCTTATTCATATACCATCATAGAATATCAATCTGTCTATATATCTATATATGACAGCTTTTACGGGTTGAATATGAACAGGTAGGATTTGGACAGACAATTTGTACACCTCTAAGACCTCGTTGTGGAGAATGTGGTATAAGTCACTTGTGTCTGTCAGCGTTCAAGGAGGCCTCAGACTCGAGCTCATTTTCCAAGTCCACAAAGTCCCGAAGGAACAAGAAGCTTTAACAAATGGGAAAAACTTTCTCCACCCTCCAATATAAGTTTGGATGTACACATATGAAACAATACTTAATTTTGTGTCGTTTGAGACAATTTATGCTGATTGGAATTATGTTTCTGAAAACCATAGAGATCTTTTTAGAAACGGGGAGGGGTGAGAAGTAGCACACTTAACAAATTAGATTAGATTTTCTTTTTGGTTGGATTGAAGTCACCATTATCTATTTTCACATGTAAATACAAGTATGCATGTGACTATGATTGGATTATTACTAATTTGGCTAACATTGTATACAGCCACACATCTAAAGATGTGTATTTTGTAGAAGAAAAATGCTTGTATGCAACCTTGTTTTGATGCTGAAACTTGATTTTTTTTATGTACACCCGCCGGATCTTTTTTACTTTGCCATTATTTTGTTTCTTTGTTTTCTTTTTTAAGTAAATTGGTTGAGATATTGAAAAGAAAAAGAATGTGTGAATTAATAAAGTAGTTAATTGATCAAGTTAAATTCATCTTGTTCTTCATTTACATCTAGCATTGCATTGCATTCACCTATTCACCTATTTTGTTACATGTTGTAGCTTTATGTAACCGGAAATTGTATATTTTCCCGCAGTTCCAAACATTGCATAAGCCACTTGTGTGACTGGATAATTGTTTGAAAATATATTTCCTAATTGCATAAGTCACTTGTGTAGTTTCACCCATCCAATTTTGTTTATGTTTTGCAATGTACTTTGAGTTGATTTAAACTATGTTTTGTGTTAAAAAAATATTTAAATGTAGTGGTCTCATTTTAATTTAATTACTGATATCGTAATCCAAGTGATTGAACTCTAGTGGTTAATAATTTCGGTCAACACTAATTTTTTGAGAGAATCATAGTTTGAATTTAGATTTAAACAATTTTTGATTATATTTTACTTATCTCACGACTAAACTTCTAAATTAAAAAAAAAAAAAAAATCGATATAATTTACTACATGCAATTGCATGATTTACGATATTGTTGAGACTCCGGACCCTTAATTTTGCTCTACTTATTAGGTGTGTAAATCAAGCAGGACAGCAATTGGGGGGTATATATCTAAAAAAAAGTAACAGAGGTCAAGGTGTGTGTGTAAGATTTGGGCTTTACCATTCTTCAGATAGCCCAACTTATTCCTGCTTCGAGTTTTGTACCAGGCACCACCCCAATTTTACCTGCCACCCCCCAATCATGATTAAAAGACTATTTTACCCTCCATCTCATATATAAAAACCAAAAAAAAATTTTACCCACATTTTTCACCAAATCATTCGAAAATTTCAAATATCCGATCCAGATTCAACCCAACCTTCGAAGATCTGAAAGAATCGAAACGCAAAAGTAAGTTCATTTTCGAAACTTTGCAATTTTTTGAAACTTTTGAAATGCATCCATCGAAGATTTGGAAGATTCGAAACACAAGAAACTTTCGAAAGTTTACTTGAATTTGAAATCTTCGAAATGCAATCCTCGAATATTTTGAAATCTTCGAAACAAGAAACTTTCGAAAGTTTCTTGAATTTGAAATCTTCGAAATGCAAGGCCAGGGAAACTTTCGAAAGGCCTGGAAAATGTTCGAAGTTGAGGGAAAGTTTCGAAGGTTCTGGGAAAGTTTCGAAATACTATTCGAAAGTTTGGATTCCTACAAACTTTCGAAACATACTTTTATATATTATTTATAACTTTTTTGAAACTAAATGAGAAATATTATTTATATATTGTTTATATATTATCTTGGGAAACATTATTTATATATTGTTACATTGATTTTTTATTGTTTATATT
>NC_021165.2:68542895-68546413 GCF_000331145.2 Cicer arietinum | reverse complement strand
TCTGACCATCCATCATCTGCTGCACATGTGGGTACATCATCTGCTGCACGTGCTGGTCCGTCATCTTCTGACTGAGATCGTAGAACAGCTGAGCTTGTACGTATAGGCATTAACTTGGTAGAGCCGTTTAGTGAAATTTATGAGATTTTAAGTGAGTTATGTCTTATGTACGATGTTTAGTTATTTGATATATTTTGTGTTATGTGTTATGTACTGTAATTTGAGATATTTTGGGATTATGTGATATGTTTAGTGATTGTGTTATGTGTTATGTTAATCCGCATTTATTTTAAGTTAATTCATAATAAAAGATACTGAAAATGATAAAACAAGATATTATAATAATCCATAAACAGTGATACACAACATATTCTAATCTTCATTTAATGAAATACAAGATGATCTGATAAATGATGGATCAATGCGTTCCCAATGCTTCATACGTGCTGCATAAGCTACTTCCCAACTCTTTGCTGTGTCACTACAAAAGTCTTTCCATTTTTGTGACGTTGGTGGCAAAGGACAATCAGACTTCAATTTGATCTGAATAAAAAAAAGGTTACAAATTAATTTATCTGAATAATAAATTTTTTAACATTAATTTAACAACATTAAGCATTAATTTTACCTATACTCAATGATTCTCGTTAACAAATCCAATTGCTATTAAAGAGTGAACAAAGGTCTCTTTCAATGGTGATTTGTTTAGCGGGAAAAATGTCATATTCAGATTACGAGACAACGACACCAATATGACATTATATAGTGTTGCTATCACGTAACCCAAGTCTGGTAAAGACATCCACTTATCTTTTCCTTGAGCACCCAATTTTGATATTTTCAATGAGTTCCGCACTGATTCAACATTGTCATCAAAAACATTAGAATAAACATCTTTATGTAGACCAATCTCTTTATCCAATTGTGATCGAACTAAAGCCCAAGATTCTTCGGTCCAACCTAGCAATGCTGCAATTGCACGAAACCCACAATTTCCATCAGCCACAACATCTACTATGTCCTCAATATACGGACGTATATAAGTAGGAAATTGTGTCTTAAAAGAATGCTGAGATGATTGAGATTGTTGCCTTGCAGAACGTTGAGATGATTGAGATGGTTGCCTTGCCTTTGCAGATTCTTGAGAGGCATCAACATACTCCCAATATGAAGGATCACGAGGAGTATCAAATTCTTTTTTCTTTTTACCAGCTCCTTTGGTTCTCACTTTCTCTGGTGGTGCAAGTATTGATGTGGTATGTGGAAATACAACTTCACGCACCTTTGCCTTGAATATCCTTTGACTTATAATATCGTGTTTCTTCATGTACGCTTTCATTGCTTCCAACTCTTCAGAAAAGTCATAATCTGATAAAGATTCTTCATCTTCTAATTCATGTGCAATGCTTAACTGTTTCCAAAAATCATGAATTCTATCTAAAGGGATAACATTACCATATATCTGCAACTTAGCCAACTCACAAGCACATGGTAATCCATAAGTTGTTCTAATTGAACAACCACATTCTGTTTTGTTAGTGCCTACAATCTTCACCCTTTCCAACTGTTTATCAATTAATTTCATACACTTTCTTGATACACAGTGATGTAGATTTTGAAAAAATTGTGAATTATACCCGTGCTCAACATCCTTGATGGTTTTCTGAAAAGAAGACTGAATGATACATATTTGGTTCTTCAACATCATATTCACTGCATCCCAGCTTTTACACAAATCACCAAAACTAGTTTGAAGCATGTTTTTCAATCTCCAATGAGCAGACTCAACTCTACAAATAAATTAAATAACACAAATTAAAACAAATCACATAAACTAGTAAATCATGTTTGCTAAAACAACACAATTCATATTTTAAAAATACCTGTTAGATGTTGTGTTCCCCAAATGCATCACTCTATTGGTCCAAACGTTGACAAACCTTTCTTTGTAAGGTGTTAACCATGAATCTTTCACATAATCAACAAAAAGAATAATATCGGCACACAATATCTCAAATTGTTGCAAATGATGATCATACTCTTCCACACTAGTCGAATAGACAATCTTTTTCCATAAATCCATTACTTCTTCTTGTCTATCCTTTTTGACATATTGTTTGCATCTTGCCCCAACATTTTTTTCAATATGAAAACGACATAGCAAATGTATTGAAGTAGGAAACACAACACTAATCGCATTCATCATGGCAAGATCTCTATCAGTCACAATAACTTTAGAAATCAAAGACTCAGATTTGAACAACATTCGTACCTTTTCAAATGCCCAGATGAAGTTATCTTGTTGCTCTTTTTCCAAATAAGCAAACCCAACGGAAAATGTCAAACTAGTAGAAGTGACACCGACTATTTCAAGTAATGGTAACCGATATCTGTTTGTTTTGTATGTGCTATCACATATCAAAACAAAATGAAATGTGTTTAACAACTTTATACAGACATGATGCGTCCAAAAAATATCTCTCAAAATATCAGAATTTTCCCGTCTTCTTGTCCAATGCACATAATTTTCTTGTTGTATTAACTTCAACATATGCTGCATTTCTGTGTACGGACCTCTCAATGATGATCGATAAGTACTCCTTGCTTTATATATTTGACTGGGAATAGTGACATTGGTTTCATTTCTCACTTTCAAAGCATTTAGAATGAATCTGGGTGCAAGCTTATACTTTGTCATATCATTGACAAATTTCCTCTCTTCTTCGTTTAAACGCCCCAAATAGGAATGACCGGTTACAGTATCAAGTAATTCATGATTGTGTGTCCCACAACGAACACTAATTTTCCATCCTTCACCGACACTTAATGGTACACATCTGAGAGTAAATGGACAGTTTTCCTTATGAGAGCAAGTTACTGATTTTTTTGATTCTGATTTATATCTTCCACCTCTTTCGCATCCCAAAATCAATTTGTCTTTTTTTCCCCTAATTCCGTTTGCTTTATCTGATCGAATGATAACAATTAAAATTTCATTTTGTCTTCCAATGGCTTTTGCCCATTCAAATACAGCTTCTCGAGAAGAAAATACCTACAAAATACGTTTCAAATAAAACATTAACTATATAGCTATAAGAAAAATTTAATTGGTGATGATTCATCAGTAGTTATAATAATACCTGATCAGTGGTGAATTTTTCTGTAGAATCTATAACATTTTTTGAAGCAGAAACATCAACTCTACTCATACCTAATTTCAAAATTAGTAACAAATTTAATGAAAAATAATATTCTAAATATTGAATTTAAAAAAAAATTAAAATACATTTCGAACCTTTCACTTATTGAAAAAGTTCGAAACTTAAAATACATTTCAAAAGTCTTAAACATTCGAAACTTTTGTGAAAATCCAAACTTTCGAAGACCAAATTGCATTTCGAAGATTTGTAAGTTTCGAAACTCCATTTCGAAAGTTTCGTGAAATGCCAAATTTTCGAAGCATTACTCTATTTTGAAACTTTCAAATGCAAGCAAATATTCGAATACTGTCCATTTCG
>NC_021165.2:68511569-68542610 GCF_000331145.2 Cicer arietinum | reverse complement strand
GTTTTGCAGGGTGTTTGTTTAGTTTTAAAAAAGAGCGGGGGGGGGGGGGGGTGGCAGGTAAAATTGGGGGGTGCCTGGCTCAAGAGAGTTACAACCGGGCTTTTTGAACCGACCCGGACCAATAATTCGGGTCAAAAGACCCGAATCGTCTTCAGTGGAGGATCTAAGCAAAAAAGGAAAACGAAACACAAGTGTTCATTTCAATCTCTTCTGATTTTATAGAGTGAGAAATGACGGTAGCGGCAGGAATCGGGTACGTGCTTATTGCACTAGGACCGTCTCTCTCCCTCTTCGTTTCCGTAATTTCCAAAAAACCATTCTTAATTCTCACTGTTCTTTCCAGGTACGTCGATTCGATCTCACTCAACTTCACAATCTCACAGTTAATTAACTTTGTAGTTCAACTTAGGTTTTATAATAGTTACTTCGAAATCGAATAATGACGTTTTTTTCTTTCTGTATCGTTTAATTGTGTTATTAGGTTTTTATTATGTAATTTGATTTTTTTTTTCTGATTGCATTGCAGTACATTGTTGTGGCTTATAAGCTTGATAGTGTTGTCTGGAATATGGAGAGGTTTTCTTCCACTCAATTCAAATGCATGGTGGCCTTATGGAATACTCATTTTTTCATCTGTTGCTTTCCAAGAAGGACTTAGGCTTTTCTTCTGGAAAATATTTAAGTAAGCTTAATTTTCCACAATTTTATTTGCAATTGCATTTTTAAGCTATGCTGCACTTACACGGACCCTAGACATGACACTGACAAGAACCGAGACATGACACTCAGCTATATGTAGACTCAGACAATATTTTGAGAAAATGAACGTAATTGGATATAACCACATGTGTCAGTGTTGTGTTGAGACATTGGACACGTGGGCACGCCTTTTATATGAATTATTGGTGTTATGTAGCTTTTTAAGCCATTATTATTGGATTGGATGTTTTTAGAAACTCCTTTACAAATTACAATAGTCAATGAGGTTGGTCTAGTGGAAGCATGCTTCTTTTGCTAGTGAGAAGAATATACACAAGAATACTCTTTAGTGGGAGGTTTCTGGTTCCATTAATTGTGAAGAGTATATCCCTTGCTGAGAGGTTGGATCTTCATTGTTTTGTTAGCTTCAAACAGAAACTTTTTTACAATATGATAAGGAAATTTATGACAAAACTTATTTTGTAATATTATGGTGGTTATTCTTATGCTGCTACTGATTCGGATTAATGTTTTATTTTTTGGTTGGTATTGTGTAGAAAATTAGAAGATATTTTAGATGCTTTTGCTGATAGAGTATCAAAACCACATCTTTTCCTGACAGATAAGATGCTGATAGCTCTGGGTAAGAAAAATGCAGGCTTTTTCTTGCCTGTTTTCCAATCCTTAAATTTTGCATTTATTTCTCAAGTATTTGTTTGACCAGCTTTGAATAAGTCTGTTATATATATGAAGTATAAGATAACTCTTCCCTACTATTTTCCCTTTTCTTTTGGTATTTAACAACATCCTTGATTGAATTTGAGTTAATGATTAAATGAATCTCTTCTTGAGGTGCTATTGAGAAAAGATATGGCTTCTTAGAATAAGATATGTATATCATAAATAATAATCTGTGATGATGAAATGTCTTTTGTATATTTTTGAAGCTGGTGGTTTGGGTCATGGTGTTGCCCATGCTGTGTTCTTCTGTATCAGCCTATTAACTCCTGCATTTGGCCCAGCTACATATTTCGTTGATAGGTGTTCAAAGGTTCCGTTTTTCCTTCTTTCTGGTGAGTGTTTCTCCACTACTGGTTCTCATATGCATGTAAATGAAATGGATGCATAAGATTCTGCAGTTTCTAACTTTTGGGAATTTTGGTTCCTGAGCCTTAACTGTATTTCATTAATATGAATCTATAGAGATGGATTGGAGTTGAATTAAGAGAATCTTGAAGTGGACTATTAAGCCTCACTTTTTGTGCATAACAACACTGACTGGGATTTTTAAATTTGTATAAGAAACCATGTTTTTAATATTTTCATTTCTTTCCTCCAATTAATTAGTTCACCTTTTTTTTTTATATGATTGCAGCCATTATTGCTCTTGCATTTGTCACAATCCACACCTTTTCGATGGTCATTGCATTTAATGGGTATGCAGAGGGGAACAAGGTGGATTGTTATTTTGTTCCCATTGTTCACGTTGTTGCAGGAATGGTGGTAAAATCTCACACTTTGGACACATATATTTCTGCACTATTATTTACAACAGTAACTTATAACCATATATCTTCTCTCCCACTTTTTCGCTTTCTCTTTCTGTTACCAAAGTCATGTTAGCTGCTATTGTCCATCTAATTGTTACAAATTGATATATTTACAACATAGGGCCAGTGCCTGAGCAATGATAAAATGAATCTCTGTACATTGCAATTATTTATGTTGATAATGTTGTATCCTGTGGTACCTATCTGTTTGAATTTATGATTTCCTTGTGATTTTATCTTTCCCTTTTAATTATTATTTAAAATTTTATTAGTTGATTGCTGTTTCCTTATTCAGACAATGGTAAATTTGGCACCTGGGGGTTGCACTGTTGGCATTCCTCTTCTTTATTTCATTGCGATCTTGACCTTGATTCATTGTGGGAGGATGGTTTGGAGAAGATTGACTGATAACCCAATCAGGCCTGGTCACTCGTAGTAAGTGGTAATCTTTTGTAATAGGTCTTGTTAATGATTGCTTCTATCCTCACCATTCTGGTTGGAGTACATTAATTTGCCAGTAATTATATTGCATGGAAAGTGTTTTTTTGACGTTATGCTCCTGTTTCTTATTAAAATGGGTAGGGTTACTGTGGGGCATCAAATCAACTAGAATCAGGTTTGGCTAAATAAAGTCTTTGGCTGCAGAAGCAGGTTTATGGAAGTCTTGGTGAGAGAAGCTGAAGTCTTTAGACATTTTATTTCCAGAAAAACAGAGAAGTAGTTAGATTAGTGAAGAGGTTTGTGTTAACGCCTCACTAGTTGAAATTTATACTCTGTTAAGTGGGGGGGGAGGGGTGTATGTATATATATGTATTCACCTATATATTTTGGAACTGACAGTATATTGGAAATGTTCACTTGCTTTATTAGTTTATTTAAAATCACGTGCATCTAAGTAAATTTAGTCAAGAATACTGAATTCTAGGCCATACAGCGTCTCTCTCATCCTTTTCCCTTATGAAATTTGATTATAATGTAGTTTAAATTTATGTAATGTAATTTAAAGAACTAGAGCCCACATAAACTAAAGGAACGATGCTTAAGAAAACAGAGAACAAACGGAGGAAAAATCTAGATATCACCAACTAACCAATGTGTCATTAGTTAGAATAATCCCATTTTCAAAACCAGTTAATTTCAATCTCTCAAATATTCAGATGATTTTCACAATCACAACAATTAATGAAATAAAATGAATAAATTAATAATTAACAGAGATCACTATATCCAGATGAGGCTTGTTATCCATGCACACTCCCAAACTGTACCCAGCTCAAAATGTTTCAACATATATGCATGCTGCTGATTTATTAATGGTACAGTGCTCTGCATCATATCATATGAACTCTGAATTTTGCCTATACCCACCACATGTAATTTTTGATTTAGTTAGTTAGTAGTTACTACTCCAGCAGATTTGTCTTTAAACATTCTGAAGCTTAATGCATTTAATAATGCTCTTGAATATTGTCGAGATGCCATTTTCCAATCTCCTCCTGACTTCATCATTGCCTTAAATTCCTCAAAACTTATTCGACCATCCTTTAACAAAACAAAACAACTATATGTTATAAAAACTGAACAAGACAGTACATACAAACATCATTTGATAGTTTTGTGTGTATCTTACCTTATCCAAGTCGACGTCATTTAGAATGTCTCTGATCACCTGGTCGTCGGTTGAGTCATCGTCCGATAATGCGTCTTTCAACTCCTCAAACTCAACGTATCCACTCTGATTCTTGTCAAAGAAATTGAAAGCTTCAGAGAGATGCTCATCATTTCCAATTCTTCTCAAATGAACACTCATCGTGATGAACTCTTCACAATTCAAGGTGCCATTTCCGTCAAAGTCTGCCTGTTGTCATGAATTAACAACCAAATTAATTTTTTTTCTTCATTATAGTAACAATGCTCTACATAGAGAAAGTTCAAATAACTAATTCTATATTATAACAATTGTTTAAGGTAAGAAACTTACAGCATCTATTAACATCCTGACATCAGGATCAGGAATAACATGTCCAATCATTGAAAAACCATCTTTGAGCTCTTCAAATGTTAAGTGTCCATTTTTGTCCTTGTCCATCATATCAAACATTTGTCTAAGCCCATCAATTTGTTCATCTGGCAAGTTATCAGCCACAACCTAAAGAAAGAACCAAATTGATTCAGGAGTCTAAGAAATAAAAATCCCTGACCTATGAAAAAAGATCCTGATGAAACTTACTCTAAGGACTTTCTTTTTGAATCTGTTCATCAAGGAGAATTGCTTGATTCTCATTCTCACTTGGTCTCCAAGAGAAACATTTCTACCATGCTCCCTATGTTGTATCCAGGAATGATCTTCACACAGAACAAAACAATTAATTATTAGAACAGGTTTTTCATCATGTCAATAAAACTCAATTTATTAATATTAAATTTACACATAAATTTTTAAGGATAACTTGTAAGTTTACTAAATTACTTTTTGTCAGCAGGTCAAATTATTCCAACATATGTAACAATTTATTTTAAATTCTTTGCATAGTGCCAGCTTATCTATGAGTCCATGTTGTATATTGAACTTATGTACCAAACATCATTATAGAATTGATATCCTCAATTTTTTTTTATTAAATAAGATTTTAGTTTCTTAAAAATTTTCATTTTCATTTTTAGTTCCTGAATTTAGGTTAAGACATTATAAGAAATTTTCCAACAAAAATTTATACCTTTTTAATAAGCGATAAATTAAATATGAATTTTTAAACATCCAAAGCTTAAAAACTCATATTTAATTCATCATTTGTTAAAAAGTTCTAAATTTTTGTAATGTAGTTGTTAAACATGTCCTAAATATTATTTTTTTAAATTATTAAAAAATACGAAAGATACACGATAGTTAGGTTAAGATGAAGGACTACAAATGAAAATGAAATTCTTTTAAAAAGACTAAAAGTTGACGAAATTTTTTACATGGACTTAAAAACAAAATAGTGAAATTTTATTGAGGTTAAAAATTATTTAATCTTTTTTTTTTGTTGAATTATGTTACAGAAGTATTGTTAATCGCAATTAACAAAAAAAAAGGATTTGTTCAAATTTCGCTGTGCTGTAGTGCTATAGCAATAGTGATTTGCATAACAATAGTGATTTGTTCAAATTCTGCTATGCGATAGCACTATAACAACAATTTGACAACACTGTGTTGCCCCATAACAGCTTACCAAGAGCCTCTTGAACTTTGATTCTGGTGTCTGGATCTGGATCAAGCATACGCTTAACAAGGTATTTTGCTTCTTCTGAAACTTTAGGCCAAGGGTCTCTTGTGAAATCAACATTACCCCGGATTATCGCCTGTGCTATGGCTTCTTCAGTTTCTGTAGAAACAAAGAGAAAAACTTAATGAAAAAGAACTTTTTAATTGAAATTTTCTTGACATATATAGAAGTGATTAACAAAAGGGACCAACCTGCCCAAAAAGGTGGAACTCCACAAAGTAAAATATAAAGAATAACACCTGTGCTCCATATATCAATTTCTTGTGAATAGTTACGTCTTAAAACCTCAGGAGCCATGTAATAGGGACTTCCAACAATTTCATTGAATTTTTCGCCTGACCCTACCACATTGTAATGTTTTTCATTCATTATAATTTTATAGTGAAATATGCACTCCAACGAAACAATGATAGTAATCAGAAAAATAATTTACCAGGATTATAGAAAGTGGAAAGGCCAAAATCAATCGATTTTAGTGAAGCTCCCTCAGTTCCATCTGCAAATAAAAAATTTTCAGGTTTTAAGTCCCTATGAATCACACCATGATCATGGCACACCTGCAAAATATACAAAGCAGAATAAGTTCTCAACCTAAAGAAAGAAAGAAAGAAAAGATAAAACATGCATTAGTAAATAATTACCTTGCAAACTTCAAGAATGGTTTTGGCAACATTAGCAGCAGCTCTTTCTGTATAATGACCTTTAGCAACAATCCTATCAAAAAGTTCACCACCTTCACAAAGTTCCATAACAAGATAAACAGCATCTCTATCTTCATAAGCTTCTCTAAAAGAAACAATGTTAGGGTGCTTTGGTAAATGCCTCATTATCTGAACCTCTCTCCTCACATCTTGAATATCAATCTCCGTTCTCAATTTCGTTTTCGCTATCTTCTTACAAGCAAATGCCTCACCCGTTTTAATCTCCACGCAACGGTGCGTCACACCGAATTCCCCTCTCCCTAGCTCTTTCCCCAATTCGTACTTGTCGAATATGTTTCCCGGACTTGGATTCGTCACCACGTTTAGTGGACGCGTCGTCGACACGCTTGACCTACGCGCCGTCGGTGTTGAAACTTCGTGGTGTGGATCGTTTGTTTTATGCTGTTTGTTGTTAATGTTATGATCCCTTGATCTCTTGCGTCCCCCATTTTTTCCTTGCGTTGATACGCAACTTCCCATGGATGATGGATGATGAGACGCACACGCGCCTTTTTTTTATATATTCAATTCAAATTTTAATTTGAATCCGTTAATTAATTGAATGAAATGTGAATGTGAATGTGAATTTGAATTTGAATTTGAATTTGAGTTTGATGATTATGGTTATGTTGGTTGAGTTACCCAATCTCCATGGGAAGATGAAGAAGAAAGGGAGAATGGGAACTAATCTAAAAAAAAGTGGAGAGGAAGAGAATGAGAAAGAAAATGAGAATGCTATATTTGGCTGAAGAGAATACCGTGTTGTGCTGGATCATTGTAAACTATAGTTGGTCCCGCCATTTTCTTAGGACGCATCCGTTACTCATTTCTATATTTTTCTATTCACAACCTTTGCTCAACTTTTTTATTTTTTCAAACACATTTTTAGACACACATTCACAACTAATCATTTTTCTTACAAAGTTTTATCACTATATCTTTTTCTTCTTCTTTCTCACATGTAGCTACCTTTACTTGTGTAATTCCGTTTGAGACTCTTTCGTATACTAAATATAAACATCTATCTTTTTTTAGACAATACTTTTTTTTTTTTTAAATATATTTAACTTATTTCATTAGACCCAACTTCAATAATGTTTTATGATAATGTTTTAACACATTTACCTTCAAAATCTATTAAATCTTTGTAACATAGATACTTTTAATAAAAGACATGTCATAGTGATACTTTTAATAGTAGATGTGTCATAGTATTTAACATATGTTACTATCTGAATGACACATTGATTACAATCAATTGACTCATTTTTACAAATTATTATCGATGTCAATGTGTCATTGTTGTGTTTAATGTTCATGTCAGTTTCCGTGCTTCATGAATTAAAAATACAAAATATTTCTCATACATGATACAAAAATTATCTACAATTCTATATTAAAATTTCAAGAAATTTTGTTTTTGATTTTTACTATAACACACCAAATAATAAATTCATCTTGATGCAAAGTGTGTTCTTGAATTGCAGTGTATAACCAGGAGTTCTACTCTATACATGCAAGAATACGCTTCTCGTGAATTTTAAGGCGGTAAATCAAATTCATATCTGGTTCATAATGAAATAATATTTAAAATGATCGAAAATTTTAGAAATCATTGATAATATTTTTTAGAAGTAATATTTCATCGTCTTTATAGATAAAATGATGATAATATGATTATTATCGATTTAATATGAGATACACATTTATGTGTTCTTAATTTTTTATTGAATTGATATAATTTAAGTTATTATCTAAATCATAGTGAATTTTTTAGCGTCTATTTAAATAACCATCATATATTATGTCTATTTCTAAAAGTAAAGTAAGTAATAGTTAGAGTTTTAAACATTTTTAAACTAATAATTACATCTGAACTGTTTAGTTGAGTTGCCCAATTAGAGCTACCCAATTTCTGTAGCTTCTAATATTTTCTTGGCTTGGAATTTACTAAATGCACGGCAAACACGTAACTAAACCAGCAAAGGAGAAAGATTTCACTTGTAGAAAAGGAAAATAATAATTAATCGTTTATTAAATAAATACTATATATTTTCTCCAAAAAATACTTATATATACATCTATTTAAACTATTTCTACAGTAAAAAAGAGTACGTTTAGTTAATATTTCCAAGCAAGCTGCAAAATATGTAAACTATTTTAATAAGTACTCAAAAATTCCCTAATTATGGCTCACGATTAGGGGTGTGCAACATATATAGTTAATTGGACCATATTGATAAATTGAATTACGTTGTACTAAAAATTAAATTACATATTTGAAACAAATCGGTTAATCAAACTTAATTCCAAAATTACTTTAACCATCTTAAAACTTTTTTAACCTCAATTTAATTTTTATTTTTTGAAAAAAATATATTTTTTTCCTGAAATTTTTTTCGATTTTTCGAAAAATAATCATAACTTTTATTTTGAAATTTTTTTTTTTATCGGGAAACTTTCCACATCTATTTTTCTCAAAAAAATTTTGTCGAAAGAATTTTGAAATTTTTGTTAGAAAAATAATCGATACTATTTATCTCAAACATTTTTTTTATCGGGAAATTTTTTACATCTATTATCCTCGGAAAAAATTTCTAGAAAAAAAAAAATATTGAAATTTTTTTTGTCAAAAGAATTTCAATTTTTTTCTCCCGAATAACTAGTTCGAAACCGTAACTAAAAATTTGTTTAAAATATTAAACTGGTTTATATTTATAAATCAGTTTCAAACCGATTCAGAACTGAACTGAACTTTATTTGAAAATAGTTTTCAATAACTGAACTAAACCATTAATGTGGTTCAATTCAATTTAGTTTTTGCACTATGAACACATCTCTACACAAAATATGCCTAATAAAATGGTGTTTATAATGTTTTTTGGACTTTGTCTTCTTTTTATATCAAAAACAAAATAATAATTGTGTTTGGAAAAAGGATTAGTTCCACTCATGATGCACATTTGGGGTAAAACTCCAATACAAAATCAACGAGTAGTTCATGGTAAACATGCATCCAAACATTCTATTTAGAGATGAAAGTAGGTTAATTTGTCCGACAGAGGTCTATGGGATAAACTATTTAAGCCCTAGTTTGATCCGGTTTATTTAATAAAAATGTCAAATTTAAACTTTTTAAAGAGTTCATTTATCTAAATAGACAATACTTAATTTTTTTTCAAAACCTATAAAATCTGACAAGTCAATCTCTTTATGTAACATAGTTTTTATTTATTTATTTTGCTATTTCAATTGACTTATATAAGACTTAAAGTGTATTAGGGTTGAATTTGATAAGTTGTTTACTTATTTAAAATCTATAATCTTGTTATAATGTTATTGAATCTACTTCTTAACTTAAAGTTTAAGGCCTATTTGGTTGTATTATTTACTTAATTTCAATTGTCCTATTACAATAGAAATTTAATTGATGGATTATATTTAGTATAGTTGTAGATTGATAGGCTTTTTGACTTTTAGCCTATTTAATTATAATTGTATTTAAAGTTTTGATATGAAAAAAATATACTTTTAGACTATGATAGGATTTTAAAAAGGTCATGTCAAACCTCACAAAATAACTATGCCAAGTAATTAGGTCAAGTTCAGGCTACAAATTTTCAAAACAAACTAAACTTATTTAACCTAAGTCTAGCCTGATCCGGCCCTACCCATTTCATACCCCTAATTTTGTACTCTCTTCGTCTCATAATCCATTTATAAAATATATTCGTTCTAAAATGATTAATCTATTTTAATTTTCAATGTAATATTATCTACTATTTTTTTTTATTGCATTCCTTACATTAATGGTAATAGAAAATGGACCGATACTTGATAAAGATAGTTTTGTAAAATTATTATTTTCTCTCTTTATTTATTTTTCATAATTTGTATGTAATAATCAAATGAGTCAATTATTGTAGAACAAAGTAAATATAAATATTTGTCTAATGATATGCTTGGTTCAACAGAGGGAAGAAGAGGGGAGGAGAAAGATCTTAATGGAGGGGGTGAGAAAAGATGCGAGCAAGATTGATCCAAACATATTGAGATCTAAGGTGGATTTAAAAATGAAGTTTTATTTATTTATTATTAATAGTAATATTTTAGAAAACGTAATATATTTTTATTTAAATTTAAATTTTGGGATTTTTTGGGATGCAAAATCATTTAATAAAGGATTGAAATCAATTTTGTTTGATATATTTTTTTATTGACAATAAAGTCAATCCGTTTAATCTTTGTTGAGACATTGTTGATCTTAAATAAAATTTTATTAATTTTAATTTAAAAAAACTTCTTTTGTTTTAGCCATCGTTACATGAATCGTTAACATTATTCTATAAATAATGTGTTGGACAAAAATAAAGTATTTATATATAATTAAGTATATCAATTGATGTATATTTTTTCCTTGTTTTATTACTTTTATAATTTTAGTTCTATAAATAAAACAAAGAAAATGATAGGTCCCACATAAGTAGTTCAATGAGTTAAGGGACATCGATACGTATTAAGGAGGAGGTCCTGAGTTCAAACCCAAACAAATTAACATAACTAGTTATTTTTAACTTAGAAAAAAAAAAGCTAGAATTTTTAAGTTAACATCACTCTATAGGTAAAAAAAAAATGAAAATTTTGAGGCTTTAGGCTCTCGTGGCCTAAGAGGAACTAAAAATATTATCTTTCTCCTCTCCTCTCCTCTAAGATATTTCCTCCCCTCTAAAATATTTATTTTCAACCAAACACACCCTAAATGCATCTAGTTTGGATTGGCATATACAGTGATCATCTCATGTATTTCTAATGTGAAATTACTAAATTTAGAAAGTGTGGTTTTCGTCCTACCGCTCGTCTGTTGTCAATTCATTATGTGGCCAAACCCCAAACACTAGGGATGGAAACAGGGCGGGAACCATTTTAAGCATTATCAACTCCGCACCCGCAACTTCAATATCGCCCCTACCGCCACACCCGTATCCATCGGGGGGTGACTTTTTAACATTCACCCCCACACCCAACGGGGACAGATTTCCCCGCCCCACACCCACCCCCACTCTAAAAATTAGAATTTATTTATTCATAATATAAAAAGTCAATAATTCGACTAAATAGTAGCATTCAACCTAAGTTCTAAAATTATAATAATCAAAATAATAAAGTCACAATATCTCAAAATTTGTTTAAATTTCTTACAAGTCACAATATTTTCATAATTTCAAACTCTTTAGAAGTGAAAATATCAATTCGAACAAAAGTCTATTGGAACGATCTTTGGGGATTTCATCTGTCATATTATCATTTGTCTCATCATAAGGTGTTTGCACAATTTTATTTGGTGTGGAAACATTAACTAACAAATTACAACTTTCATTCATAGTTGGTTGATGTGAACTTTCTTCTGAAATAAATTAACATTGTAGTGGTTGAGAAGTGCCTTCAATTTCTATTTATATATTTTGTAAAGTTGCACATAAAAACAAATTAAATTCATGAATTCATAAATAATTTTATGAATATTATTACTAATAAAAAGGCATTACTCAGAACTAATTTACCAATAAAAGCAGAAAACCTAAAAACAAACCTTAAAATTATAGCGGCGAAGAGAATAAAAGAAGAGAGTAAGTGTCGTTGTTATTAAGAAAATATGTATTAAGAATAAGAGAACAAAGACGACACATGAAGAATGACGAAGACGGTGGCAACAAAGAAAAAGAAGAAAAATTGATAAAATTTGGATTTTGTTACTACTTTAAGATATATAAAGATATTTAAGTAATTGCGTTAATGTCGGATGGATGCAGCCTGCGGGGCGGATTTGACGGAACCCGCCTCCGCACCCACTCGTAACTTAAAAGTAGAGAAAATCTACACCCAAATCTATTAAAAACGATTTTTCCTCGTTAAATACGGGGCGAGTCAGAGGCATTTCGGATTCAATTGTTATATCTACCAAACACCCACTTAGATTTTCTTTTGGCTTGGATTTTACTAAATGCATGGCAAGTCACGTAAAAAAACTATCAAAGGAAGATTTCAGTTCAGTTGTATTAAAGGAAAAATAAATAATTAAACACCTGCCGATTAATTCTAATATATGCATAGTTGTGTATAAATAATTTCTATGATAAAAAAGATAGTGTAATGTTTAAAATATTTTCATGAAAGTAAAGTAGCTGATAATTTTGAAAAAATATATCAATAAACATATCGACATAAGGTAAATACAACTTTATTATAAACTATTTTTATAGGTTTTAAAAAATTCACTTATTGAATGCGTTTATTTGATCTTAAATAAAAATGATTTTTAGTTTAGAAAATTTATAGATTATCTTGTAGAAATATATTTAAAAATAATTTTTTTTTTGTTTGTTTATTATCATAAAAATGATTTTCTTAAAAAAAATAATTTTTAATGTTTGTGTACAATTTTATAAAAAGTTATTTTTTAAACTATAAAATTATCATTAAAGATGTGACTTTTCTAAATACAATAATTTCTCTCTTTTCTAAAATTGCCAATTGCCATAAACATGATGTCATAGTTTGATTATCCATAGTCATTAAGACAATATTTAGTAAACAATTGAAATATTTCAAACTAATCACTTTAAAGTTTATTACTTTAATCTATTTCTTAAACTCATTTTAAAATTGATTAATGTACCTCAAATATTCATCGAAAAGCAATAAATACTCACAAAAGCAAAAATAAATATGCATCAAATAAATTAGAAAAGATAAAACGATTCAAATAAAAAAAAATAAAAAAAAAAACAAAAAAACTACGTTGAAAAATCGCAAAAAGAAGAAAACTTGTAAAAGAAAATCCAATAAAAATTGATGGAGAGCAATTTTGAATTTTTCAAAAAAAAGTAAAGATAATTAAATTATTTTTTTCCCATCAATGAGTTAATTCCATATTTTTAAATTAAATGACATCTTTCTAATGGAGAGGCAATCATAAAAACTTACTATTTTTAGCTAAAATAATAACTTTTTTAACAAAATGATTTTTCAAAAATATAACACAAGCATCATTAAATAATAAAAAACGGTTTTTGATTTGAAAAAATCCGAATCAAAGGCACCCATGTTATAAGATAAGCCTAAAGTAAACTATATATTCTTCTAAAAGCAGCCTTAGTTCAGACTCAAAGGACGCATTATGAAATAGGGCCCAACCATTCTGTGAAGACAGCAACAATACAAAGTTCACAAAGGTGTTACAAATCTCAAGTGATATGGTACATGATTCATTTCATTCCTTATCACGATTTTTTAAAATGTGACCAAACCAACCATGAGGTTTTATATACACAAATATCTCTAGGTTTCTTATACTAACTGAAAAAAACAACAGCACAAATATCTGTGTTCATCTCCAGCATCTGTTATGTTGCGATATTCAGTTACAAAAGCCTGTAACAGAAACCCCATACTTAAATGTTAAAACAGCACAGAACACTATAAACATCAAATATCTGCGAGTGCAAGGAGGGAAATCTTTATGCAATGGCTTAATCCCTCCATCCTCTTGACATATTGGAGCCAGCATACAATAAGTGAGTAATAACCCCATCTCAGCCTTAAGTGCAGCGGCCACCAGCAGCAGCAACAAGTATTTCAAATGGACAACCCAAATTTTCATCGACGTTGATTGCAAATCTGGCATACAGTGGCAGATCTGACATTTGTAGAGGTACAATGGTCACAGCACCAGTGACTATCATCAGACGTTCTGCTGGTCATGGTGGTTCGGAAAGCTCCCTTTCCTCTCCCAGTTCTCCCCTTGCTGCTCCCTGCAGCATTTTTTGAGCTTGTTGCTTTGCTGATGGCAGCTCCATTACCATCCACATCAGATAGACCATTCTCTAGTGCCCTCACTAAGTTCTCGAAGTAATTTTTTGTCACACTACCAAAACATATGTATCAAGAAATCAAAATAAAGAATATATGAATAAAACAAGACCAAAACGCAAATATTTAACAAATCAATGCAATATATACCTAGTCAATCCAGCTAACTTTGTACGGAAGTCATTGAATTCTTTAGATGGGCCATCAGCACTGAGAAACTGTTGTAGTTCTTTTTCAGCACATTGATGAAGTCTCTCTAGACCAGATTCTGCTTCACCTGAAAACAAATTATAGTTGAGTATTAATTATGAGGAAACCAGCAAAAACACAACACATTTCTAATTAAGCTCAAGTTGAGAAGTTAAACCTTGCAAATACTCAAAGAACTGTTTTTTTGCACGCTCATGCTCAGGTAAATAGTACCCATATGCATATGTCCACTTCAGCACTCTCCTACACTCAACTATCTGGAAAAAAATATTGATTAGAAAGTCTTCTGTTTCACCTTGAAATGAACTTAAGCAATTGTGGTCACTGTCAGTGACAATGAAAGCCAACACAAAAATTACTAAAAATAAAAAATATCTTGTGAAATGACCAGCTTCAGAAAATATAGTTTAATGTATAACAGCAGCATTAGAAACAATACCCCCCAGGGGGGGAAGAGCTGGTCTAATCTTACAGCCAAAATAACACGTCAAAACTTCTCAATTCATTACAAAGGAAACCGCACAAAAACATTCCAAAATAATCATTTACCTGTAGCCAGGCCTCAGTTATGAACTTAAGTTGTGACTCAGGTTGGCACTGGGTATCACTGAGCTTCTCAATCTGCCCCTCAAAAAGGAAAACATCAGAGATAAAGTGGAGGATTAATGAGCAATTATATCATCCATAGAAGCATAAACAATAGATTATGCAAGAAGCAGCAAAAAGTTATACCTACTTCTAAGGGCAAATAACCTACTACCTTAGAAATGACATTCATGACCAAATAAACGTTTTTATTTTTGTCAAGACGCAAAACATGTAACTTACATGAACTGTTTGCATTTGATGTAGATCTGCAAGAGCTTTCTGCCTTGACTGCGAGACAAGAAAAAGTATATTGAGTGTGTTATATCATTAAAGAATATAGCCACATAAGAAACATTCTTAAAACAGAAGCTGAAGATAACTAGATAGATGCTGGCTTAAATGCATATATAATAGTAACACACAATACAGTTTAAAATATAGAATCAAGGACAAATCAATCTCCATCAAGAAAGAAATCACTAACAACTAGCCGGTTAGCTCTCCATGTAGTAGGCATTTTATAATAATAAAAATGAGGCATATCAAAACATTCCTTATCGGTTCAAGAATTCAACATTGTCAAGGACCAACTCACTCAACAGCTTCAGCATTCCTCATTTACTTGCATTGACCTACGTAACAACTTAACCCTTTAGGTGAGTTGGTCCTTGACAATGTATTGAAATTCAACTTATTATAATAATGAGAGAAACAAGAATCTTTATACCACTTGTCCACGCAGAACAGATATCCGATTAATTGTAATATTTTGTATTTATATATTTGATGATAATTATGTTACTTAGGATATTGATACCATTCCTTAATTTTAGGTATTTCATTTTTTTGTGAGATGTACAATTAAAGGAAAATTAAATTAAATTTTATAGAGATTATATACACAGTTGTTTTTTAAATTCGAATAAACTTAATACTAAAGAGGAAAATCAAAATTGTCCATACTACCGAATAATCTGAGAATCTAAGGTGAAAGAAGCATTTAAGAGGATGGTAAATAGCAAGGTAGTTAGATTTTAGATTAAATGATATAAGGGGTCAAGATAGGAAAGTGTAAGATGGCTCATAACTTTGTTGAATGGAATTTTGATGGCTACCGACACAGCAAGCGAATGAAGACAAACTACATTAATACTTATTGTTAGGTAATCTCACCTAACTAGTTGTTACTCATTTAGTTAGTTAGAGGGTTAGGTTATGATCTATTACAATGAGGAGAAAGGGAGTATAGGGAAGGGGAAGGTATCTTGTTAAATGAAAGAGAGAATTGGGAGATTAAATAGGGAGGGAGATTAAACTCATAAGTCATACTTATTGTAGAAAAATGATAGAGGCGCCCTAGCAGTTTAAGTATGCATGGAGAAGACCTATAGAAGCAAGCAGCAGTAAGGAGTATAGCAAAGACCAAAGAAAACTATAGGTCAGAACATTAGGAGAAATATAAGATTAAATGGTCTTATATGTGAGTTGAAAAAAGAAATCCGCACCAAAGAGCACTTCAGGTTTATTAAAGAATACTTATCAAAGAATACCCATAAAGGTTTAGATGGACCAACTTTCATAAAAGCGTAAGTTGTTAGGTGTAATTACATCAAGTTTTCTGTCAAATTTGATCTCCAATGAACATGTAAGATAAGCAAGAAGAATATGACTAGTAAATACCATGCAACAAAATAATAAACTTAAAATTAGGCGTTAAGCTATCAAAACGTTAAAAATCCTGGCAAAATAGTATTTATAATAATAATTCAGAAATTATATAGCAGAAGACAGATTCCTAAGACGTGACTACTGAACCAGTAAGTATAGAGTGATGCATACAGATTGGTTGCTGGCCCACCGCTCATAATAATGTGTGTATCTCTCTAATGAATTCTTCGCCATTTCTCTTCTTCTCTCGGTATCATCATACTACATGCAACAAAATTTAGTTCAAACGAAGATATCATTATCCAAATAGATGTGGACAGAACAGTGAACTAATTGTAACCTGAAACTTGAATCATGAAAAGTTTCAGCACGCATCTCTTACCACTCCCTCTTGCTTAGCTGCTTCATAACGATTGCAAGCATAAAAACCACCAGTTCTTTCACCATGGTCTGACCAAGCACCAAGGCATAGCCTAAGTAGATTAAATGAATTAAACTCATGAGCTCAATTCTTTTGAAAATAGGGTAATGTATGTTAATGCACCCCAAAAATATTCATTGTTCAAATTTCCTCCCCAAGAAAGAAAATCAGCCTACTTTTCACATGATCCAACCTTCAAAAAAATGATAATGGGGAAAAGAAAAGAAAAACTTGCAACCTGTTAGGTATGGGGACTTAAATAATTAAATTTTGAGAGTCATACAAATACCTGGTACATATTCATTACCAGTACACACTGGTGCACCTAGGTACGTGCCTGCCACATATTAAAATATTACAAAAAAATAAAGTAAAAAGGGTACTTGACTTGGGTACAATTGGACACTTCAAGGGTAGAGTTGGGTATGGCTTGATATTAATTAAACTGTTTTCTCTGTAACAACATTTTCAGTAAAAGTTGTGTTCTCCCTTCCTTTTCTCTATTTCTCATTTGTCCGTCCATTTTTGCCCAATCGGACCCATTTGGTAAGTGTTTTTTATTCCTCAATACTGAGTTTGATTCATACAATAGTTTTCTAATTTCTTATATTATGCTTTCATAACAATGTAAGTATTTCACTCCTTTTATATGTTATGTATTGTATATTATGGAAGTAATGTATTTCTCAAAAATATTTCATGTAAAATTTATTTTACCATACCCATATTTTTTATTTTAAAAAATTGTCTATTACATTCTCATATGCATACCAGGTACAGGTCCTAGATCCTTATCCAAGTAAAGTAGCATGCAACAAAATTTGATTAAAAATTGTGTTGAGGCAGAAAGAAAAAAAAATCCATACCAGCAGAATTCAAATTTACAGGGTGGAGTGCATGTGATGTGCATGCACCCTTGATTTTTTTCAATTGGTCGCTTGCACTTGGGACATGGCTTTGAGTTGGCAAGTATCCTGAAAGTCATTAAATTATCAGTCAGCTCAGGTTCTCACATCTCAACTATCCAAAAAGCCACAATTTATCCATGACTGCTTAAAGAAATACAGAGAACTTCAATACATGGAGGCAAATCAAGAATCATGAAGGAGACCAAGAGAATGTACAATCTCAATATTCCATGGATTATTAATTTCAAACATTAAGTGCATCACTGTTCTGTGTTTTATTTCTTCTATTTTTATAAATGACGACTCAAACCCCTTTAACTAACATTCAATTTGATATAAGCATGAAAATCTGGATAGTTTTTCACCCCTCAAATACTCTCCATTTAAAGTATCCATTTTAAACATTTGAGATCTGCAACTCGAGAGAATACCATATTGCTCTTTCTAATAAAAGAAATCTGTAAGAGCAAAACTCTTAGAAATCTGTACCAGTTCATGTTTTCAGACTCTGCACTGTTTTTCAAAATCCACTTTACCACAGTGCCACAGTCCACTGGACGATGAGCCTCCTCAGTGCACTGTAGATACACAGTCACATCAGTCAGTCGAATAAACAAGATTCTAAAATCTAATACTGTAATAATTAGAAACAACCAATGCAAAACTTACATTCCAACAAAAGCTATATGAGCAGAGGCAAGAGACATCATAGTTTCCACCTCCAGCATCAAAAGTAACTGCATATTCACAACCAGGAGCAGGACACCACTTTGACTAGAGAAAACAAAAGAAGTCAAGAAATAAGTTTATTACAACAATCATAGAGTGAGACATATAAATAATTAAATACTGATCATGTTTCAGAAAAGTAGTGAAGTTTATTAATCACGTAATTTAGGAATTTATATTCTAGTTTACAAGTTTAGCTTTAGTCCAAGATATAATGAATGTGTCGATTGGTTGATTCAATATGTGAAGAAATATGAATGCATGATGAAAATGAAACATGGAGAACATATAGTCACATGGATTCAAATCGGCAGGTCATAATTAATATTTAGAAAAGTAGTGAAGGTTATTAATCACAAAATTTAGGAATTTATATTCCAGTTTACAAGTTTAGCTTTGTCCAGGATATAATGAATGTGTCAAACGATTGATTCAATGTGTAAAGAAATATCAATGCATGATAGAAATGAAAAATGGAGAACATATAGTCACATGGAATTGAATTGGCAGGTCATAAATCATATTTAATGCATAATTGCATACCTTTTTATTATCTTCAATATAAGATCTAAGAAGATAACGGGCATACTTTTGTTTATCTTCCTCAGATGCTAATAGATTAATCATATCTTGACCAATAGCAGAACCACAAGTGGG
The DNA here is from genome assembly GCF_000331145.2 of Cicer arietinum. Taxonomy (NCBI): domain Eukaryota; kingdom Viridiplantae; phylum Streptophyta; class Magnoliopsida; order Fabales; family Fabaceae; genus Cicer; species Cicer arietinum. The sequence goes on along the minus strand of NC_021165.2, from coordinate 68,523,344 downwards.
TTCAGGACATCTCAACATCAAACATCCAGGACCGTCATTAATGGATGTACTGATATATCCTAGCATGCCGAAAAAAGGACAGAAAATGTGATTTGAAAGACAAAATCTGAAGGAAAAGACACGAAACTAACTAAACAATACGCATAATATCTAAAGGATTAAATGAAACAGACCGACAAAAGCAAGTCAACTAAGCTATATCTACCAAAAAAAACTTAACAAGGATAGAGGAAACTTGCACCAAATTGCATATTCTATCACCCAAAATACTAAAAAGGCCATATTTCAGATTAATGCCCAAATCTGATCTGAGTTAACAAAAGAAGAGGGGAACAGAATACAAGGCATACCTTCCCAGCATGTGAAACAATATGGATGACCACAAGAAGCCATTTCAATCACAGAACGAGGATGGTTTTCAAAACAGATGCCACATGTAAGCTGGCCACATAAGAAACAAAGACAAAAAAAGTTATATAGAAATATAGCCCTGCTGCAGGACAAAATAGTAGCCAGCAACATTATCAAACAGTTTTAAAACCCAGCCATTTGTATCTCACCTCTCTAGCATTAGGAGACTGTACAACTGGCTTTTCCAACAAGCCAACTGCTTTTCGAACTCGCTCTTCATCAGCAAACCATGCATCATGCACTTTACTGACGCTCCTGCAACACCAATTCATCTCTTACGCAATTATACAATAAGCAGCAACTATTCATCTCTAACACAGGTATACGGTAAGCAGCAAAAATCTCATGCATCATGCATATTAAAATAATGTTTTGAAAATTGAAACACTGAAGATGGTATGATCAGTGTCATACAGAGACACAAAAATGAAATAAATAGCAACCAATGATGTTTAAAGTTCTTCAAAATATTTTTGATAATGATAACTGACAACATGATATGTTTTTAATTATGTCCTTATCTGAATCAAATTCATTTTAAATCCACACATTCAATAAAATAGTATGCTTTAAATCCTCCACGGGGACTAAAAGTAAAAACACATGTTTTAAGGACTAAAAAACTCTCTTTTTTATAAATGTTGAGATGAAAAACAAATAAAATTCAAATAGTTGTCCTTAGGAAAACATCGTCTAATTTAGGACAATAAGAAACATATTTAAATGAGGCCTAAAAAACTGAACTTACCAATTGTAGTGACGAAGTAGTATACTTGCAAAAACTCTTGATAGAGAAAGAACAGCTGCTACTCTAGTGATGTCATCTTCCTGTCTTACTCGGATATCGGATTCCTTCAAGATGGTAAAATTTTGCTGAAACCCAATCAGGTATCCATAGTCAGTTACATCGAAATTGGTAAATGATTGCAGAAAACACATATAGCAACTTGATATTCTAAACCAACATAAAAGAACAAAAAAATATCATTTCCATTTTCATAAATATAACAAACAACAACAACCTTAATAATAATAAAGACGTGATCTAACCATTGAAACCAATTTCATATCTCAATGTAGCAATAGATTATTACTTCAATGAAGCTCATCAAACCACCATTAATAACGAAAGCAAATTTTTTAAGGGGTAAGAGATAAAGATTTTTTTAAATAAATTTGATCTTAAACCGAACACTATCAAAATTCAGTAACCAATTTAACTTCACATAAACAACATTATAAAAATAAATAAATAATAAAATCGAAAATGAATTACAAAAAAAGTGAGAATGAAATTCGAGATAGATATACCTCAGGGCGACGAGACTCAATCTTATCAGCATCATCGAAGTAATCACCGGCATCGTCATCGTAATCGCTGTAATAATCCATGGAAGCATCCTCCGTGTCACCACTGTAGAAATCGTCATCGTCTTCAAGGGACTCCACGTCGTTAGCATCGTGCATATCATCCTCGGAGTCCATGGAAGAACAAAGGAAGAGAATTTTATGGAATCGAGGATCCAAAATCGGCGAGGAGAGAGAATCTAGGGCAAGTAATTTGGGGATTTTGAAGAGAGAAGAGAAAAGGGAATGTGTGTTGAGTGTTGATAGTGCTTTATGGAAAATGTTGTAGATACTGTTGTTGAATAGTTAGAGAGAGAAAGAGAAAATGTAAAGTACGCAAAGAATAGAAGGAATAGAAAAAAAAATGAAAAGAAAAAAAAAATGAAAAGAAAAAAAGTTGAAAAGTTGGAAAAGTTGAAACTTGGAAGATAAGGACCAAACTTAAAATGAGGTATCAGGTATGAGTTTTGATAAATCAGCAACAAAACAAGTAACTCAACAACTACAATCCTCACTACCTCTTTCAATGAATATAAGTATCTATTGGGTTTTTTCTTGTCCTTTTTATATTATAATATTTTTAGATTGTTAACCGTATTTTTTATTTTTTTGACGAGATATTTCTAATTATATTAAAAAAAAAATTCTACTTGTTTTCTTCGTTTAAGGTTAGGCGATAGTATTAATTATCTCTTAAAAGATAATTAGAATAGGATTTAGGGAGATATAACGTTCTAATACTTTAACATTAACTATTCATAGATACCAATGTAATGAAAAATTAGTTCCTAAAAATATTTTACTTATTAAATATTTACTCTTTATTGACTTAAAACTCAAAAGTAATTGCAACTTGTTGATATTAATATATATATATATATATATTATCTATTTTTATCATCACATTCAACCAATTTCTATTTATATTATTTCATATTTTTACTAATCAAATATTATTATTATTATTATTAAAAAATAAGATAATTTTTCATTGAATTAAAATTTATTTATGACAACATTCATGTTTTTTTTAATCATATAGTTCCCAATTTAATAGTCATAATAATCTAAATTTTTGACTAAAAGGGAAATAAAGTCCAACAATTTTTTTTTGGGTCAAGATTCAACAACATTAATGTTCTAATACATTTTGAGGCACACAAAAATATCAGCATCTAAATCTTCATGTTTGAGTAAAAAATAATTGATGAATGCAATGATGTATCACTTTCACGGGTGATCCACTATAAATCAACGATTGAAAGTTGATCAAAAACTCTAACGAGGATAGATGATATTTTCTCAAATATAACTGAATTGGTTTGACCATATAATTTAAGAATGTGACACATTACCACTAATAAAGAGAAAATTTGAATTGAGATCAAAACTATAAAAATTGAGATATTTCATGGGCCAAAACATTCGAATTTAAAATAAAAGACGATTTTTATGTACATGATAAAATAAGAGAATTAAAAGTACAATTAAACTAATATTAAACAATGAAAAGAACTACAAAAACTATAGATGAATCACTCAATACAAAAAGAAAACAAGGTAGCATAATAATTAGACATTAAAAATGATACACTCATAATGTAAAATAACTTTACATGTCATTCAATCATGACCATTTAATCTGTCACACCATATTATATAATTTTTAGGTCAAAGACAATTATCTAATTATTTATTATCGTGACAAATTATAATTGATTGTCGATGTAAAATAATTTTATACATATAATACATCCTCTTTACTTTATTCCTTCATATTTCATTTAAAAAAGTAAATTAGTTAAAAATGTGTATCAAAATTTGACAATTGAATTATTTTTATTCTAAAAATTTTAATTGTTGAATTTCCAAAATGCAATTGTTGTACTACATAAATTCAAATTTATGAAATTTAGATTTTTGAAACTTTATAATTTTTCAGTATATACATGAACAGGAAATTTAATTATTAAAATTCCCAGAACACCAACGATCCTAATATATAAATTTTTCGGTACATGTTGTATACCTGAAAATTGGTTGGAGCCTGGAGGGTGAGAGGTGAGAACCGTCTTCACAATAGAAGTATTTTTATTTCTAAAATCGTTAAGGGTAAAATCGAGTTTAAATAGGTTTAGGGGGTAAAAGCACAGGTTGTAGGAGTATAGGGTTAATTATACTGAACTTAAACGACCCAATCCCATGTGTGGGTCGAGAGGCCCACCCTCTAGTGGAGCACCAAGTTGGGCCTCAATATCTCTTTTACCCTTTAATTGCTTCACCAATATTTTTACTTATTACCCTACAAATTGGTGCTCATTATCTCTTTTACCCTTTAATTTTTTTATAATTATTTTATTAATTCAAATTTTATTTTTTTTTACCATTTCAACATTTCTAGATCTAGAAAAAAAGTTTTTCGGAAGTTACCGAAAAATATTTTTAAAGATTTTCGGTATAGAAGAGAAAAAATTTGAATTATCGGAAATCTTGAAAAAAAAATTCCGATACAAAAGGGGTTTACTGGAAAAAAAAATTCACAAGTTTTTAAGTACACAAATTTTTTTTAATTTATTATTTTAATTGTTTTTTTTATAAATTTTAACAAATATGCATAAATTGCTACTATTATGTGATAAAACATGCGTCGATACTATCAAAATTTTTGACACAGATCAAGTATGAATAATTATAATTAATATTAATATTGTAAAAATATATTATTGTAATTAATTATTATAATTTATTTCAGAAGTGATTGACACAGAAGTGATTATTATAAATTAGGCTAGAGAAATCGGTATAAAAAATAAAGTGATTGTTATCATCAGAAGATTAGATAAAAAGACAGGACATAGAGGGAGGAGAAATAAATTAATATTATGTTGTGATAAAGGAGGAAAATACAAGTGTGTTAATAGTTTAACTCGAAGGTCAACAAAAAAGTGTGGTTGTCCTTTCAAGCTTACATCAAAACCATTAAATGATGGTTCAAGATGGACAATTAAAATAATTTGTGGAGTTCACAACCATGAATTACCTGATACTTTGGAGGGGCATGCATTTGTTGAACGTTTAAATGAAGAAGAGAAAAAACATGTTCATGACTTGACAAAGTATAATGTTGCATTGAGGCACATATTACTCTCATTGCAAAACGGGGATAAGAACAATGTTACTAAGATCTCACAAATTTATAAATAAAGGAGTATAATTTGATTGCACGTGAGAGGTCATAAGACATAAATGCAACATTTATTCAAGTTAATTGAAGATACAAAATATGTGTGTTGAAATAGAAAGCGGAAAGACTCAAATGTTGTGACATATATTTTTTGGACACATCTAGATTTAGTGAAATTGTTGAATTTATTTCCTGTTGTGTTGATTATGGACAACACCTACAAAACTAATAAATATATAATATCATTACTTGAAATTGTTGGTATGACATCAACAAAGATGACATTTGTAGTGGGTTTGCTTATTTGAAGGGTGAGCGGCAAGAAAACTTATGTTAGACATTAGAGAGACTAAGAAAACTGTTTGTTACACAAAATAAATTTACTCTTGTAATTGTGACAGACAAAGATCTTGCTTTAATGAAAGCAGTTGATATTGTATTTTCACATGTTGTTAATTTGCTTTATCGATTCATAACAACAAAAATGTTGGAGAAAAATGCAAGCAACATGTCTTAAAGGCTAGACAAGAATTAGTATTGAATATGTGGAGAGACATTATTTATTGTAGTGATGAAAAAGAGTATATCAAGCGCTTGCACACGTTTGAGCAATCATGTGTCGATAATCAAATGTTTGTTGATTATGTGAAATAAACTTGGTTGACTCCTCATAAGCAGAGGTTTGTTGAAGCATGGACAAATCGAGTGATGCATTTGGGAACCACAACGACTAACAAGTATGTCATGTCACTCTAATACAGGTATCGCGTAAGGAAGGACAAATCATACGGTCCTCTAAGATATCGTGTCAGCCCACCCTCTTATTGTACAGGTCCCTCCTCATGTACATGTCTCTCCTCATGTATAACTGTATTCTCTTCCTCCTCATGTACCATAGCTTGCTCCTCCTCATGTATACCAATATCAGCCTCAGAAATAGATATATGACCTTGCTCTCCCAGGTCATCATCTTCCATTATAATTTGTTGTCTTCTTTGGGATGTTGTTAGTCGAACCTTTTTTGGAACAACATCCATAGGACGAAGATTCAACGTCACATGTTCTTCATACTATCTTGCTGTCTCTTCTTCTAGCACCCACACCCACTAGGAAAAAATTCGTTAAAATAAAATGAATTAAATAAATAGTAATGAAATAAAAAATTAAAAACAAAATTACAAACAACTACCGGAAAATTTGTGGGATGAAGTTTTTGGGTAACTTATGGAAATGTCAAAATAAGTTTTTCAGTATTGTATGTGTTCCATAAAGGTTGAAATAAGTTTTTTGGTAGTTCAAGAAAACTTAAAAAAAGATTTTCGAAAATGACGTTCTATACTAGAATTTTTTTTTAAGTCTTTCGGAATGTAAGTTGTATACCGAAAAAATTTAAAAAAAATTCAAAAAAAAAAAAACTTGTTACTCACTTGTCTTCCGACAAACTTAAATGATGAAATAGAAAAAAAATTATAATTTTTAATATTTATGAGAATATTTTATGGCTTTTCCTTTTGCGGGATACATGAATAATTTGAGGTTACAAAATAAAATGATCCTTATCCCTTTGAGGCCAATCCAAGGTGGAAGTTTCACAAGATAAAAGAAATGTTATTTATTGACAAAAAAATAAAATAGAAAGAGATACTATTCTCTTCTTTAAAAAAAATTATTTAGAAGAGTAATATTGAATTTACATCTAAAAAATAAATAAGTAAATATGATAAAAAAAAAAGTAATATAATAATTGTAATACGTTAACGATGTCTTATGAAAATAAAAATAAAAGGAAATTAAGATATTACATGAATGTAAAAAATTAAGAGAAAGTAGTGCGAGATAACAAGAAGAGCTAAAAAAAATGAAAGGATAGAACAAGATCGTACGACTACAATGATAGTAGTGGCAATAATAGAAGGTGGCGATATAGATCTTAAAATTATTTTTTATATAACAGTGTGTCCACTTTATCGATGAAAATAATAAAATCGATAATTTTTATATGATTGTTTTAATTGGTGAACAACCACAAAATTATAAATAAAATAGTTTAAATTAAAAATTTTTTTATCAAAATTTAATATTAATTTATATAAAAGTATAGATATTTAAAAATTAAATCATTTAATTAAATAGAGAATAAAAAAATTATAAATAAAATAGATCAAATGAAGTATAAAATTGAAAGGAAAAAAGACATACCAAAATCATATATTTCCTTTATATAATATAAATATAGATATAGGAAGTATAGAAGATTAAGTGCCACTATAATTGTATCCTACTGATAGCCGAAATAGGTGAAAATAAAAATATATTACGTATTATTACTGATTATAACTAAATACACTATTAATATCTTTTCACTAAATAGACTGTTAGTGTTTTTTCCTTTCAAATTAATATATCTTTAATTAGTATTATTAAGTATCTCTGGAGACAAAATATCACAGTGTTTTTTTTTTCTTTTCAAATTAATATAACTTTAATTAATATTATTAAGTATCTCTTGAGACAAAATATCATAGTATAGAATTCATTCATATATAAAATAAAATGTCATTTTAAGGTATTCATATATAAAATAGACATATTAAATGTATTATTTGATTTTCTTAATGTTAATGGCAAAATATTTATGATAAACGTCGACGGACCATAATTATAATTATTCGATCAAAATATGATAATTTGTAATTTGAAGATGAATAAATTAAGATTGAAGATGAAGGTTGTTGAATTTTTATTAAAAAAAAAATTCTATTGAAGACTAAATTATTGAGTTTTTATTATTTAATTGGTTTATTAATTAATTAGTTTTAAGTTTTTAATTAAATAATTAAATGAGTTAATAAAATGAGTTTTAATTTTAAATATTAAATATTGTCTAGTCAACAATTATACAGTCACTATGTAACACCTCATCTAAAATTAGTCATATCATCATTTTTTTACTAAAAAAATCTATAAAAGATTTTTTAAAACTTATTAAAATTTGCAAGAATATAAATCAAACAAAAAAAAAAATAACAAACTAAAATCAAAAGAAAGTATATTTGGAAGGATAATTGAAATCAAACTTTTATTTACATTCTTATCACTTACTTGCTTTCATTTACTTTGATGCAAAGTTTCTATTTGTAAGTCTTTAATTTGTTTAATTGTAAGTCATTTTAATTAAGAGGTTCCTTTTCGAGTCATTTACTTTTTAACATTTAAATTTTCAAAATTCTTTCCATTTATTGTTTATTTACGCTTCCAGTAATTTGACTTACGCAATTTAAAACTTAAGTCTTTTTTTTACCATTTAAATTACTTCGGTTACTAACTAACTTATCTAAGAGTTTGTTGATTAAATATTTATTTGTAATTGAATTTGGTAGATTCTCAGTTGACTAAAGTCATCGTAAACACTTAATATATGTGAAATTACAAAATTTATTTTTAATAGATAAACAAATGTAGTACTTTTAAAAAGTAAACACCAAAATGATTACCAAACTTTGTAGAAAACTCCCAATTTAATTAGTCTCTAAATATTTGAATATTGCAATTTGGTCTTTGACTTTGTAAAATGCTTCTCAATTTGTCCTTGTATGAGTGATGGTTACTAAATGAAGCTGATGTGTCAATTAAGTGAAACATTGAAAATTTAAATGGTGTTTGACTTCGTAAAATGCTTTCAAATTTGCTCCTATAAATTTAATTATTTAAATTAATTCGCATATTTAAAATAATCACCCAAGACTTGAACCAAAATATAATATTTTACTATTTATTATGTAAAATAAATTTTTAAAATTTTAATTTTAGTTTTTTTAAAAAGTTTCTAACCTTTTAGTCCAAAAATTTGGTTTTCTCGTTTTTTATCCCTATTCGAAGTCTAAATCATCTGTACCTCCGAAATGTGAATTTTTTTTCACGTCTATTTAAAACATTACAAGAATTTTTGTCACAAAACTTTAGTAGTTTTTAATTAAAAATAAATTAAATATAAATTTTTTGGCATCAAAATTTAAAAATTCATATTTATTTATTTATTTGTTAAAAAATTCTAAATTTTTTTTGTAAGAAAAATGTGTTGTTCTAATTTGCTTGAGGGACAACAAATGTAAAGTGTGGGGGAGTTGATAAACTCCAATTTAATTATTTTTTTTGGAATATTATTAGTTATTTTTAGAGCAATTATATGACATTATATAAATTTCTAAATTAATTTATTCTTTATTATGCAGAATATGGTTTAATTAATTTAGAACAAGGTTGAATCAAAAGAAAGCAATCTGAATAGAACTAGAACCGGGGTAATCAAAGTTACATATGAAACCGTGACTCTATGTTCTCTCTATAAATCTCAAACTTTACACTTTTATTCTAAATTTTTTGTTATTAGTTATTTCGTTATTGTAACAACTAAATCATTATTGTCGGTCTAAATAATAAATAATTTTAATTAGTTTGATACTTGTTAATCAATTCTCGTGAATACAATAATCTTCTATACTACTTCCGCAATATAGTACACTTGCTCTAAGTGTTTTCACGCAACAAATTTTAGACATTTTTTTTTGCTTTATTTTCATATTACATTTTGTTGTTACTATTATTAAATTATTTAAAATTTTAAAAATATCATTATTAACTCAATTTTGTTTTCACTTTTTTTTTATTAAAAAGCAAAAAAAAAAAATATTTATCAATTTATTAAGTTGTTATTAATTTTATTAGTTATTATTTATTTTTGATTTTACTTTTCATCTGCACTCGTCGAAGTCTGCTTGCAGTTGATTTTCAAATCACAACTAAGAGAAAAATAATATGTGAATATCTACTAGAGGCTAAATTAGAAACTCTTAGAAACGACATTAACGACTACTCATTGTCAATATTGTGACTTGTAGTAAAGATTGCCTAATAAGAAGTTATTAGGATTACTAAAGATATGACCTGATAAGGATCAATATGATCCCTAATCTTCCAAGTAGAATATTGGTTACATACATGCATGCATCTTCAAATTTCAAAGCAACAAAATAAGTTAGATATCAATGAGAGACTTACCACCTTGATGTAAGTCTCTCATCGAAGTCTGCTTGCAGTTGATTTATTTTTGATTAGTTATTATTTATTTTTGATTTTACTTTTCATCTGCACTCGTCGAAGTCTGCTTGCAGTTGATTTATTTTTGATTAGTTATTATTTATTTTTGATTTTACTTTTCATCTGCACTCGTCGAAGTCTGCTTGCAGTTGATTTATTTTTGATTAGTTATTATTTATTTTTGATTTTACTTTTCATCTGCACTCGTCGAAGTCTGCTTGCAGTTGATTTTCAAATCACAACTAAGAGAAAAATAATATGTGAATATCTACTAGAGGCTAAATTAGAAACTCTTAGAAACGACATTAACGACTACTCATTGTCAATATTGTGACTTGTAGTAAAGATTGCCTAATAAGAAGTTATTAGGATTACTAAAGATATGACCTGATAAGGATCAATATGATCCCTAATCTTCCAAGTAGAATATTGGTTACATACATGCATGCATCTTCAAATTTCAAAGCAACAAAATAAGTTAGATATCAATGAGAGACTTACCACCTTGATGTAAAATAGAATTTTTAGGTTATCTCAAACGTCTCAATATACATCATCCACTAAAATTGAGTTCAAGCCAAAGGAGGTTGAAATTGTCACTCTCACGACTAATGAAGAGTTGAACGAAGAACTTGGACATGAGGGACAAATGTCTGTTGAAAGAGAAAAAACACTTAAGAAATAGAGCACTTTTGAGGATTACGTGTTTTACTTGATTTGCATGTTTGAAGTTTATCCTATAATGCCACTGTTGTGTTAGATTTTTGAGCAAGACCTAGTGATGAGCATGTTGTTATGGCTAGATTGAAACTTTGAAACTATGTTTGCTAGGCTAAAGGTGTTCCTTAGTTTTGACACAAGAATTTCCTGTTGTGAAGAAGTTTATGTGTCTTGAGATGGACCAAAATTAAAAAGTTAAGTCTAATTTGAAGTAAACTAAATTCTTAACATAGAATAACTGGGGAATAAAAACTTCATGAACTAGGGGACAAGAAAAAGAAGGAATTAACATCTTAGTCAAAAGAATTAAAAGTGTAATATAATACAACCTCATTGATTAGCTTGGGGGTTACTCACACTCGCAGTCAGGTGAAAGCTGAGGTGTAATGTTGTTTCAGTGAGTAACTTGAGGATTACTTGCACTAATAGTCAAGTCAAAGGTGCAATTAGATGAAATTGAAAAGAAAAAAAATGGCATGAATAAAAAGCATAATTGTCTAATTTAAAAAAAAAAAATTCATAGTATTTGAGAAAAATAAATCTATATATTCTTTGATAAAAGTGAAATTTTATGAATGATAATAATTAATTGGATTGATTGAAGAAAGTCTTAAGACATTGATTCTTAGAAACAATAGGGTTAACCACACACTTTAATCTTACTTAATTGACATAATGTAGAATATGTTTGATTTAGTCTTAACATTTCAGAAAAACTCTTACCAAAATTGGAAAATTCAATAATGATGTTTAGGTGAATTTCATTTATGTTATTTGCTTTTTCCTCTTTAAAATTTTAATTTATCTTTGAGTCATAATTTGTTTGAGGGCAAGCAAAGTTAGGTGTGGGGAGTTGGTAAATTCCAATTTAATGCATTTTTTAAGAATTATTTTTAGAGAAATTATATGACATTATATAAATTTCTAAACTAATATGTTTTTTATTATGCAGGAAAGATAAAAAAATTAAGATGAAACAAATGCAATTAATAATATGTACAATATATATATATATA
>NC_021165.2:68507772-68511345 GCF_000331145.2 Cicer arietinum | reverse complement strand
AATAAAACAAAAATATATAATAATATATATAATATATATATATATATATATATATATATATATATATATATATATATATATATATATGTATGAAATATAATATACTATATTATATTTATTATATAATATATGAAACAAAAATTGATTGGCCCATAAAAAAAGAAACAAATATTTATGTTTGTTACAAAAGATCATGTTCAAGAATAGGATAAACAAGAAATAATTGAAGATTCGAAAACTAGTATAAGGAGAGTTTATTATTAGTTGCATAAGATTATGAACTCCTTCATTATTAAAAGGTAACAAGGGTGAGAGAGAAGGTGGATGAACCGGACATTAAGGTGAAAGGGCACCACAATAATTGAGAGATCGTTGGAGTGTTTGGAGTTGAAGCAAAATATTATTTTGTAATAAATATTTCTCATTTTTTAGGGTTTTTATTATTCTCCTTTAATTCAATGAATACAATTATTTTAGATTTAATTTTGTTTATAATAATGAGCAACTAACCTTTTGATGACCTTGTAATTGAGATACATTTTACTATATCTTAGTTATATATTCACTACAAGAAAACACTCAATTAAATTTTGATCAGCTCAATTAAATTTTATCTATCGCTATAATTTCATATTAGAATTAATCACCTTTTGCATGTTCTTAATCAATTAGTTTTTAGCGATCTCTTCAATTTATTGGTAGATTTATAAGATAAATTGAAGAGATCAAACAATACATTTGCTTAATGAGATAATCACCGTATAAAGAGTTTGAATACACCTGACTCACCTCCCTCATCCTTTAGCACACTCAATACATTTGCTTAATGAGATAATATATGTCCTTAATGTTTTGACAATTTCGATGGAGTGAATGGATTCAAGTGAGTTTTTCCTTTTCCATTCCTTTATTGTATTGCTTGATGTAGTGATATAGAAGCACTTTAGTCATGACTCATGCTCTTTGGCCAAACCTTATCATATTGAAGTCTTGTATTTGTTCTGTAGGATTGTTATGGAACTTCATGCAGTCCATCAAAACTCTAAAGGAGAGATAGTTGTCATTTTTGTCAACTATGCCTTACACATTATGATGCCAAAAATATAGTTTCTAAGGTGATGTCTCTATTTTATGGTTGGTAGATAGTGTAACCTCATACTCTAATACTCTAATATGACCATGATTTTCCCTAGAGAGGAACTGAAGATTTGTTGCTAATTGGTTAGTTTTAACTTTTAAGGAAGTTGTATATGCTACTAGGATTATCAACGAAGAAGATTAGTTTTAATTTTTAAATATGTTTTTGGTCCTTTCAATTATAATATTTTTTGATTTTGATCTTCATATGTTTTTGTTTGATTCACATCATGCAAATATAATTTCATTCTAAAATAATCCAAATTATGTTACAAAACTCTAATATAGTTAAGTTGACGTGACAATTTGTATATAAATTTTTTTAATAAAAAATAAATTGAAAATTAGAAATCAAAAACATTTTTAAAAGGGAACTCCAAATTGAGAAACCCTAATTGAAAGATTCTTCCTCTCATCTTATTATCACTGCCATCCATTTCTCCCTCTTCCCATCGCCGTCCCTTATCTCTCCCTCTTCCCATCGTCGAACTATATCATTGACTCAGACCACCTTTTATAATCAAAACTTTAAAAAATTACATTGATATCCTTAATCTTTTACACTCTAATCACTCAAATATTTTATATTTGCCCAGAATACCCAAAGTTTGGAATTACTCTATGGCCAATATATTAGAAGTTTGGAATTATTCTCATAATTCCCCTACACACTTCTCTCTATCTCCTCTATAAATAAATTAAAACTAATTTTTCTCAACTCTCATCTCCTCTCCAAATTATATAGGTCTTGTAGTTTGTGTGGTTTGATACACTAGTAGAAAATTGAGTTTTTAATTCAACAGATTTAAGTCGGTTATGTGCCACCAGACTTAACAAATGAGGCGGAGGTATATTTAAGTCGGTTGCCCATATAAACGAGTTAACAAAATGAGGCGGTGGCAATTTTGTAAATAAATGAAACACTATTAACACGGTTACATTGACAACCGACTTAAGAATTACTGTAAAATATTTATGCCATTTAATAAAATGAGGCGGTGGCAATTTTGTAAATATTTAAGACAATGAGGCGGTGGCAATTTTGTAAATATATGAAACACTATTAACACTATTAACACGGTTACATTACAACCGACTTAAGAAATACAGTAAAATATTTATGCCATTTAATAAAATGAGGCGGTGGCAATTTTGTAAATATTTATGCCATTTAATAAAATGAAGCAGTGACAATTTTGTAAATATTTAACACGCGGGTATATTAATAACCGACTTAAGGATAAAACGTAAAATGAGGCGGTGGCAATTTTGTAAATATTTATGCCATTTAATAAATGAGGCGGTGGCAATTTTGTAAATATTTAAAACTTGTTTAATGCTGTTATATGGATAACCGAGTTAAGGAAGGTTAAAAAATAAAAAATAAAAGATGCCGTGTATTTAGCGTTTTATCTTCCTGCTCCCATAACATTGCGCTTTAAACCTCTTTCTTCCATTCGTAACTTCTGTATCGTGAAGCACCTACAACTTGGATTCAACTTTACAACCGTTGCCGTTTTATCATCACTTCATCAATTCATTAAGACAGGTTTGATTCTCAAATTAAATTACATATTTTACATATTTCATTTTTTAGAAATTTCATTTTTTAGAATTTGTGTGTGGACATAATAGGGAGCAAAACAGTAGTATTTTATATAGAAAGGGTATAGATAGTAAGGTGTAAACTTATAAATGTAGTATTTTATTTTATGTATTAAAGACATTAGACATGAATATTTTTAGGTGAGTTTGTTTTAGAACAGATGGATTGCAACGTTCTTTTGTTTAATCTAAATCAATTAAGTTTGCCCTTTTATTTTTTGGCTGAAAAACACTCTTCAATAAAACAATTAAAAATATACAATAACAATAATATTCTACGTAGAAAGCCAGATAAGATACTCTTTAACGAAACAATTAAAAACTATACAATAACAATATCATTTTATATAGAAAGGCAGATAAGGTACTCTTTAACAAAACAATTAAAAAATATACAATAACAATAGCATTTTATGTATAAAGGCAGATAAGGTACTCTTCAACAAAATAATTAAAAAATATACCATAACAATAGCATTTTAGATAGAAAGGCAGATAAGGTGTAAACTTCACAAATGTAGTATGTTATCTATTAAATCTGAAAGTAATAGCTCTTATCATTGATGCTTAGGAAAATTAATTAATTTTGAAATACATAAAAGAAATTTATTAAACTAATACACTTGAAAATGTATCATATTTGAACTATTTCAAATGGAAGTGTCTCATTTAAAATATTTCAATTATTTTGTGGTTGTAAATTTCATCGGTACTTAGATATTCACAAAATAATAACAATAAAAAAGAAAACAATAATATACTATTAGATTATTCTTAGCTATTATGAATACGACACTTTAGGACAATAAATAAAAAGTAAAATATACATTT
>NC_021165.2:68462025-68506366 GCF_000331145.2 Cicer arietinum | reverse complement strand
ATGTTTAAGTCGGTTAAGTTGAACCGACTTAAAAGGACGAAGCTCTGTTAAGTCGGTTAAAATGTACATTTTAAGTCAGTTCCGTGTCTGAGTTAACAGCAAACGACTTAATAAACATGAATGTTTAAGTCGGTTAAGTTGAACCGACTTAAAAGGACGAAGCTCTGTTAAGTCGGTTAAAATGTACATTTTAAGTCAGTTCCGTGTCTGAGTTAACAGCAAACGACTTAATAAACATGAATGTTTAAGTCGGTTAAGTTGAACCGACTTAAAAGGACGAAGCTCTGTTAAGTCGGTTAAACTTAACCGACTTAAACAAGACGTGTTTATTAAGTCGTTTGCTGTTAACTCGGACACGGAACTGACTTAAAATGTACATTTTAACCGACTTAAAAAGGTAAATTTCTACTAGTGATATATGAATTTTGACTAAACCTGATATGACATATATGTCAATAAATATATATGCTAATTAATATAGAGATTGTGGTGTATGTGGTTTTAATTTTGGATTCTATAACCGATATAGTTTATGAGAAGAATTGTTGTTATGAATGAAATTGTGGTTGTTGTGTTATCTTTGTTGTAATATATATTTAGTTTAATTAATATATGAAATATGTAAAGCAAACCTGTTATCTGTGCATACTTCTTGTTACATGAATTAATCATACCAAATAACATGTATCATGTATGTGTATAGAGATTTAAATTTATTCTACAAATTTTTAAAAATATTAAAATTGCAATTTTTTTTATTATGGACTCAATTTTTAATATTAAAAAAGACCTCTAAAATCTTTAAAACGATCCTGATTAATTTACACACAATTTTAAAATATGAGACATAAATTAAATATTTATTAATTTTATTCTAAAAAATTATAATATATAATAGCATTATTTTCTTTTAGAAATAGAGAGAATCATAACTCATTATATGTATCAATACTTGTTGGCTTTGAGTTTTAGAAAACTATTTAAAAATCACAATTTATGGCACCGAAGATTTTACTGGGTTGAGTCGCGGACTAGATCGCTCTCTTTAAGACATTTCGCGGCACTGTCCAAATTGTGCAAGACATACTATCAACCACGAAGTCCCCAAGATAAAAGAGCCCAGATTTACTGTATTGGAGTTCCACTGCACCGTATAAAACCGTTCTAGAATTACACCATCAATATGACAGTTAAAACCACTCTCAATATGACAATTAAAGTCACTCTCAATATAGTACTATGACCATTCATAACTACGACATAATAACCGCTCAAAAAGACAAAAACAAATGGACTACGGCATAATAACCGCTAAAAATAATGAGACTACGACATAACAACCGCTCTAAAAACCGAAGAAACTACGATACGATACAACAACCGCTCTAAAAATCGAAGGGACTGCAACATAAAACCACTCAAAAAACCGAATAAACTACGACATAACAACCACTCAAAAAACCGAAAGGGACAGAAAGAAAGGGGAGAAGTGATTTGAAAATTAGGCGAGCAAAATATAAGAGGGAGAAAAGAGAAAATTGGGAAATGCATCCAACTTTGGTGTACTTTTTACAATAGTTTGAAACTCATTATATAGTGATGGAAGCAAACTCACATATGTTTTCTAAACAATGTGAGACTTTAGTATGTATAGAGTTGAAACTATTATGTATAGAGTTGAAACTACATAAAATATGATAGTTTTCCAATGTGAGATTTCAAAAAAAAATTATTTTCAATGTGAGATTTAAATTTTTAAAAACATATTTCTTTCCACTTGAATTTACAAAAAATATTTCTTTTCAACGTGGGACTTAAATTTTAAAATAAGTTTCTTTCCACTTAAATTTACAAAAAATATTTATTTCTAATGTGAGATTTCAACACATTTTTAAATTCATACTATAACATACTTATGTTTCAACAATATTTATGTATATTTAAATATCGTCGTTGTTGAGGACTACGAGAATACACAAAAACAACAATTGTTTAAATGGTTTAGGACAACAATAAACTTCATTAAGTATATCCATCAACACTTTTATCCCCAATATTTATCTCATTAATAAGTGAAATAAGTAAAAACACTTCTACACAGCTCCAATATTTTAACCGATTTAAAATATCCCTTAATATGAAGTGATAGAAAAGTAGCTAGGAGTAGTGTATTTTGCTCGTGCATACCTACTCTCGTCTGCTTTATTAAATTAAATCTGAAAACAACGCAAAGCACGTGGTCCAAGTTCCTAATAATTAATTAAGACTAAATTTGTAATAAGTAAAGTTTCTTCCCGCAATATCGGAGTAAGTCCCATTATGATTATAACACGTTTTTCTTCTTCGTTGTCTAGGTAAATAAATTAAATTAAACAAACTTTTGTTTTTCAAGAAATAAACAGACTTATCTTTACATTATTTGAGAGGAAATTTATTATTTACTTATTCATTTGAAGTACCTAGACAACCATTTAGCTATATTACCATTTTATTTTAATTTAATTATATTTAATTTTTATATTTTTATCAATTTGTGAAATTAGTTGTTATATTTTAAATTTTAATAATTTTAGTTTTTCATTCAAATTTTTTTAACTAGAAAAAGATAATAATATGATATATTTTAAATAATAATATATGATATAATGATGTTGAATGATTAATACTCATGAAAATACAATAAAATACTTTAAAGACTTCAATTTTATAACTTATAAAATTATTAATTTTTTAATTAATAATAAATAAATAATTAATATATCTAAATAATTATAGATCATAAAATCGTATATCACGTTATTTAAAATATATTAAATTATTTTTAATTAAAAAATAAAAAAATAAAAAATTATCATATTTTAAAATAGAAGACAATTATAGGGGTTGGTGACAATACAAACAAAAATCACAATTAAATTATTATTTTTGAAGTACTAACTAGTAGTAAAATGTAAAAAAAAAAAAGAAAAACTAAGTGCAAGGATCCGAGTAATTAATAAAAATTGTATCAATCCACCGATTAATGTTGGATTTAATAAAAAATATTAAACTCTCACAGCAATTCAAATTAAAATTTGAATTAATTAAACAAGAATATTTAAATTTAATAAAAGATATTAAATTTTCACAACGTAATAAACTAAAATTAAAATTTTAATAAATAAAGATATTTATATTTAGTGTTTCACATTTCTCAATTAAAATTATAAATAAGTAAATAATTAAAAAAATTATAACGACCCACTTGTGCCAATAATTTTTTGGCCTTAACAAAACTTTTACTATATATTTTTTCCAAATGTAAAATGCATGTGCAATATTTCACACAAAAGATCGCATGTGTAAGAAGGGACAAAAAGAAACATTATTTATTTTTTATAAAATATTACTCACTCTGTCCTATGTCATTTGTCATTTACTAGATAATAAATGCAAATACATTGTAAGCTTAATAAAATATATTGTATATCGAATCATAAAAGATATTGTACACGTTTCTTTATACTTTGAATTTAGTTTATTCCATACATTGTTATTATTGTTGATAATTTTTATACCGTCAATTATAATTAATAGATTATTAATAATATTATTTAACTTAATTATAACTATTTTAAAAGTCATTTAAATAGTTGTAATATATTGATAATGTAAATTTTTTACACTAATAATATATTTGAAAATAAAACTCTTCTCCTATTTCACAATAAGTATTATTTTTGCAAAAATAAAAAATTCAAGTGAAAGTCACTTTTCATTTTTAATGTGATGTTGATTATTTTTTTTCAATTGTACAATCTAATTAATATTATGAATAACTCTTTTTAAATGTTTAATGAGCTATAAGATTTCTTGTAACTTAGAGCTGAACACCATCCCTCAACTAAATTTCCTTCATAAAAATAATTAATATTATAAGTATTACTAAAATTATTATATGTACTTTACATTTATCATAATAATCAACACATCAATGTTTGATAAGAATAATTTAGTAAATATATCATCATTTTTCTTTCAATTATGATCTTTCCTTAATATGTATGAAATGAAATAAAGTGACACTCAATATAAAATCGAGAGTATCTTTTACTATCTCTCATTTTCATTAAATTGAACAAAAATTAATAAAAATAAAACAATAAATATTTAAGAGTATAATAGAAAAATATAATATTTTTATTAGTACTTAAGTACACGAGGTAAAAGATTTCAACGAAATAATGCATTAAATAATTAATATGGAGATATACTTATTTTCTATTTATTGATTTTCTAAAGTTCTAAGACATTAATTATGTTAAAGAAATAACTATTGCTTTATTAGTCATATCCGCATCATCATATATATACTACATCTGTCTCTAAATATAATATTTCTTTCATTATTAATGAAATTAAAATATTAAGTAATAGTATTAAAGTTGCTAATAATTTGTACTTTTTCTTTCAAAATTTAATCTTTAGAAGAGATAATTAATTTATCTTTTCTTGTTGTATGTAGTTAAAAAATATGTACAATAATTAGGAATTTTTAGTAAAAAATAATTAATACAATTAATTTTTTTAAAGATTAGCCCTCCTTCCCACAATAAGTGAACCTCGTTGCATTGCTATGCATTGCGAAGTGTGGAAAAACATTGAAAATTACCGCTTCACATAGTGAAGTGCCATTGTCGATGTACGACGTGCTCATAAATGTTTATTTAATGCACCGTATCATAATGCTATACAAGATTATTGACGTGCGATTACGTGTCTAATTGTCAGTTTTAATGCATGTATCTTCGTGCAATGGAACACTATCTCCATTTCATCGTTTTTCAAACTATAAATAGATTTCATAAATATATTTGCGTGTCACTCTTCAACTCTTGAATGATCCCAATGACATTTTTCACCAAATACGTTATTTTCCTCAAAATCTCTATATATACTCCATACTCCCTCTATTGCAAGTTTCCACCCAGTTAGAGAACTTTATTCAGATAAAATTGGACCAACCAAATTGCAAGGAGTTTATGGTTACATGCAACTACTCAAGTTCTAAATTTTTATATTCAAATTTGATAGTAGTGTTAGTGTGTCTTTAACAATCTAGAATTGTCAGGTGTGTGGAGAAGACTTGATTGGTATAGTCAAGATGTGTGTTCCTCAAAAGTCTAAGGTTATTGATTTTCTCTTAGTAAAAATTATCGTTCCCACAAAAAATTTATTATGAGTACTAATGTCTCTTTACTATGATGATTAGCTAAAACAGTAAATGTTGATAATGATCTTTGATTTAAAATTCACAATAAAAATAAAGACATGGGATTGTAGTTTTCACAATGATGGATACAATTAACCTTCTATGAGTTATGGGTGTTGAACTCTTAAAAATCAGATAATTAATTGTAACTAATGCTTTCTTTCAAAGAACAAAAATGTATTTTAAACTAATTACCAACCTATTTTCATGATTGATGTATTAGCAAAATCCTTTAAGAGAAGATATCTTTTATGATTTCAAAAGAACCAAAATCTATTTTCATTATTTGATTCTCTTGTCCAATCTTAGGGGTCAGATATCAAACATATCTTTCGGTATATTATTTGATATCTAAGTATGAATATGATTCCTACTAAGTTTGGATTAAAAGATCAACACCTACGACAAACAGGAATAGAAATTGTTAGTATTTTGGGTGTTCCTAAAACTAGTAGTAAGAGATTGTGAGTAAGAGTGTTCATAAAACTAAGTATTTTGGTCCTTTTATAGTCTTAGGTATTTTGGTCCTTTTATAGTCTTAGGTCATTCATGAGCTTTAATTACAAGAAACCATCATAATTTCATAGGAGGAAAACGGTTCACCAGAAAATCAACCATTTATGGCAATAGTGGCCATTACTACTAGACAATAATAGGTGCAACTGCAGAAGAGTAACAGATTATGACCATAATGGTCATTACTGCCAGAAAGTAATAGGTGCAACAGCAGAAGATGAACAATTATGACCCTAACGGTCATTACTGCCAGACAGTAATCCTTGTTGACTTGAATTGACAAATTCTTATTTTATTTATTTTTTTCGTTCATCCATTATGAATGAAATGACTATTATGGCCAGACAGTAATGCTTGTTGTAACTTGAGTTTCTTTCATTTTCTTGATAATGATGTACCACTTGACTTCAAGGCTCTTTTTCTCGAAAAATCTTCACTTATTCTTTCACTTCACCTTGCAATAAAAAAAACAAAAATGTAGTAAATATAACTAAAATCGAATTCAAAACATCAAATTAGCCTATCAAATAAAGTTATAAAAATAGATAAATTTTAGCTTATCAATTGTTAGACTGTTTGAGAAGACTGACTTGGAGGGTCAGGTGTTTTGTAATTCAAGTTGTTGAATTAGTGGATTAAATTATTCTGAGTGAATGGACTAAATATAGCCAAGTTAGTGGTGAACTAAGATAAATTACTTTCATGCACTCCTTAGTTTTGTTATTGCTTTTACTCAAAGTAAATCATCAAGTCTGAACTAGTTTAATCAAATAA
Organism: Cicer arietinum; assembly: GCF_000331145.2. Classification (NCBI taxonomy): domain Eukaryota; kingdom Viridiplantae; phylum Streptophyta; class Magnoliopsida; order Fabales; family Fabaceae; genus Cicer; species Cicer arietinum. The sequence goes on along the minus strand of NC_021165.2, from coordinate 68,499,825 downwards.
TAAAAACGTTATCAACTTAGTCAAACACAATTCAACTCATTTCTCGTGTTTGTACCTTCACAACTCTTGTTTACCTTGACTAGTGATTTCACGAGTTTTAGGATGAATCGAGTAAGTCTATAAAGACATGACCAATTATTATGTGTTGTCTGTCCACATGTGATGTCATAGTACTGCATCTTCTCACCAATTACTTTGGAGAAGTTTTATATCACATGTCATATGAAGTGTAAAGAAAGTGACCATTCCATTGCATTACATCGATTATGTGTACTATGATTTTGTTTGTTCAATTTAGTCTTTACCTTTAATATGATATCAATGTATTCACCCCTCTTGTTGTTCGATTTTGGTTCTAGTCGTGGCACAGTTACTCCACATAACACAATTGATCATTAGCCCGATGGTAGCCAACAAAAATGTTCTGTTTATCGTTTATATTTCTATATATTATGGACATTTTTAAAACATCTTAATTTTTTGGGATTCCAACTCTGATAAGTAGCATTAGGATATTAAATTGAGACTATACGATTTAAGGAAGGTTTATAAGTATTGATATGTACTATCTACAAAAAAGATACATCTTCGTTTTGGTGGTTCATTACATAAGAACTCTAAAGTTAAATTTGTTTGACTTGGAGCTTTCTTTAGATGAGTGACCTTCTAGGAAGTTTTCTAGAAAGTATGCGAGTAAGGACAAAACATGTTGAAAAGACTCATGTTGGTTTATTGGGACAATAGGAAATCCTTAAAGCAGTCTGAGGTGTTACAAATGAAATCGGAGTAGACGTCTCCCAATATGATGTGGTTCGGGATGAACCAAGCAGAAGTTGGTGGACATGTGACGCCTAAGACCGGCGAAGTAAGAAGTAATCGCTGGTGCACGAGACACACACAATGAGTGGCTTTTCAGACACTTTTAGGCAAAGGGACACATGAATGAACCAAATCACATTGGAACGAGAGGGATCCTAAGACAATGTAGGTATGAGACTAAACAATTGAAGGAAGACTTATAAAGATTGATATGTATTACCTATACCAAAAAAATGTATCTTCTTTTTGGTGGCTTATTACATAAAAACTCTACAGTTAAGCGTGGTGAAAATACTCATGTTGATTTGTGGGAGACATTAAGAAGTCCTTTAAGTAGTGTTGGTTTGTGTGGACATTAGAAAATCCTTAAAACAGGTTGAGGTGTTACACGCATTATGAATACAAGTGTAGGTATGAATACATGTACTTTAACATATATATATATATATATATATATATATATATATATATATATATATATATATATATATATATACATACAAAAATATTAACAAAGACGTAAATTTTATCTTGAATAATAATCATTAGGCTACTAATCTAGTTATACAAATAAAATCACAACAAAAATTAGTTAAAACTCCTCTTAATTTTGTTGGGTGGCATAAAAATGTTTTAGAACTCATATATATATATAAAGTTAACAATTGATTTCATAAATAATGCTAATTGTATTTTAAATTTTATTTTGTTTTTGTTAAAACAAATTTGTGATTAGTCTAGTAATTAATTTTTTTTATTGTTTTATTTCTATTAATATCACTAAATCAAAGAAATATTTACAAGATTTAATATACTTTTGGATGATTTAAATACTTTAGTTTAATATTTTTAGGATTTAATATTAAAGAACTTCGAATATTTTTTTGATTTAAAATGATATAATATTTTATAATTTAATAATTTATTTTAGTTCAAATGCGGATAACAAGTATGTGTACAATGATTAAGAATGATGCCCATGCATATACATATCTAAGTACAAATATTTTTTCAAAATGCATGTATCAAGACGAGTGCTATAATATCCTATCCATATTCTATCTATTGTGTTCCTAATATGAACTATGTCTATTCCATTGAGGATATTGCATTTTTGGTTTTTGATTTATTTACATTTATTATAAAAACTTTGAAATTTGTTATTTGATTATATTATGTATTAATGTATTGCTAATTATTTAGATAATTTAATAAGAGTTTATTATTTATATGTTTAATTGCAGTTTTAGTCAAGTATTTTTTATTTATTTATCAATTTACGAAATTGATCATCCTATTTTAAAATATAACAATTTTGTCCTCTCATTCTAATTTTTTAATTAAAAAATAGTGATGTGGTATGCTTTAAATAACTTAGAATACGATACAATGATATAAAATAATGAACATCCATAAAATCACAATAACACCCTACGAAAACTCTACTTTCAACTTCCAAAATTATTTATTTTGTAATTTAATTAATAACATATAAATAATTAATGCACAAAATGATTCTATATCATGAAATCATACGCCAAACCATTTAAAATATATCACATCATTATTTTTTAATTAAAAAAAATCTGAAGAGGAAAATGTAGTACCCCCAACTTTGTCCGACAAAAAGAATTTAAAAGAAAAATATTTAAAAATAAATAATAATAATAATAATAATAATAATAATAATAATAATAATAATAATAATAATAATAATAATAATAATAATACGTGAAAATAACTCATACGTTTAATATTGCCATAAAAAGGGTTCATTGATTTAGTGATGTTAATAGAAGTAAAACAATAAAAAAAAAATTAATCACTTCCAATTTTTTACATATATACTTCTGGTGGTATCCTCTAATCACTTTCTCTAATTTTCTTTTTCTAATTTTTTTGCATAGGTATTCTTTGGTCTCTTCCTTGGATACCTTCATCTGTTTTTTTTTTTCTTTCGAATTTTTACATACTGCTGGTTGTATGCCTAGTCGCTGCCTCTGGTAACTTCCTCTGGTAACTTCCTCTGATTTTCTTCTTCTAATTTTTGCATACTTCTAATGGTATTCTTCTGATTGTTCCATCTGTTACTTTTAATTTTCTTCCAATTTTTTTCCATACCTTTAGTATACCATCTGGTCGTATCCTTTTCTAGTATCCTCTGGCAATATTCTCTTCTGGTATCCTATGGTCATATCCTCTTCTAGTATCCTCTGGTGATATCTTCTAGCCATATCGTTTGGCGATATTCTTTGGTGGTATCCTCTTTTGGTACCCTCTGATCGTATCATTTAGTTATGGTTCTAGTTCCAGTTCTACTTCCCTCTAAGTTCTTGTTTTTTTTTTGTGTGTTTTTTTTTGGGTAGCATTAGCACTCCCTTTCATATTTTTAGGTTCCTTACTTTTCACCTTTACACATGCACACGCCATCTTGCTACCCCATTTTCTAGCCTCTTTTATTTTACTAATTTCATCATTAAAAAGAATATCGAATTAACGCCATACAAGTTTAGATATATAAGTTTTTACGAGCAAATTTCCCCCCAATATCCCTTAATACATGCAATTTTTTCAATACTCAAACTCCATAGCTGAAACCATTAAAACCTTAACAAATGAATAACTTTAGCGATTTCATAATTTTGAATTTCATGAAGGAACAATGGTGAGAAGAATCCACCTTTTAACCAAAAAATGAACATATGGGACAGATGAAGAGGAATCTTGTTTCCTTTACACTTCTCACATCTATTTTATTAGCGTTAATGTCTCAAATGTGAGTAAGAGTTTTATATTTGAAAAAAAATGGATTTGAAGAAACATATATGTGAGATGATTCATTTTAATATCTTAATATTTTGAATTGAAAATGTAGTGTTGAAAGTCGAAACATGATCCACATAACTTCCTAGTGACCTAATAGTAATATTATAGTCTATAGGTTAACAAAAATGTTAGTTCACTGTATAAATTTTTTCTTGACATTAGGTCGATGAGACAAAAATGTTAGTTCACTGTATAAATTTTTTCTTGACATTAGGTCGATGAGACAGCGTGTCTCATTGATGAATGTGTGTCAACGACGACATTATATATAAATGAAAATATTTTCCTTGTAACTTAGAAAATTGATCCAACTTTTTTTTATGTTAGAAGTTTAAGAGACCAAAGTTTTGGATCTAGCATTTTGAGAAAAAAAATATTTAAAGCTCAACATATAAATTGTTTAAAATTTGATTCAAATAAATTTTTGTTTTCATGACTTCCCTCAATTAGCTATAATCTTAATTAAAACGTTTATAACACTAAATATAAATAACTCTTTCAATAGAAATTTAAATTCAAAGCACATTAATTTAGAATCAAATTATTTTTCATTTATTTTTAAATTGTCAACGAAATCAAATCAAACAACAAATAAATTTAATCTTTAACTAGAGTGAAGTTTTACCTCATAACCGATTCTTACTGCACAGTGAAACTTTTGACTTAACCTTTATTGATAGCTTAAATATTTTATTGGTACCCAATAAACAAAACTACTTGTGATCGATCGTATCTCACACCCCAATATATGCTAAGACCCGCGTCGGAAGGAACCTACTAAAACTAATAATATAATTATTGAGTGATCACAAAGTGATAATGCAATTGATAACAAACCATGACACAAGTATCCTTGATACTATAATATAACACTGAAAAAATTATATTTAATTCATATATGATTATTAAACTAGCATATGGATCAATAGGGGAAGTGTTGCTTTCTGTATAAATAGGCATACACTAACACACAAAAAGTACAAAAAGTGAAGTGGTCAAGTAAAACAAACAAACATGAATAGTATGGCCAATATGCTTGCTCTATTTGTTTTAAGCTCATTCATATTTGCTTTCACAAATGGATCATATATTTCTTCTCGTGGAACCCCTCCCCTGAATCGGAGTTGTTTTCCTAATGACTTCGTTTTTGGGGCGGGATCATCATCATACCAAGTATGCCTATAAATTAAGCTATTTCATTTGTTTTTTTTAATAATATTCTTATAATGAATATTTTAGAAGTTCGAAGATTTATCGATTTTAAAAATTATTTTCTTTGTTTTTATTTATTTATAGAGATAGTTGAGTTAAAATTTAGTCAACAAAAGTTAATGTATCTTGTTTATTATAAATCAGATACATCAAATTTTGTTAAATAAATTTTAACCAACAATTTCTTATAAAAATAACCAGATGGGTATTTATGACGAAACCACACACACGTATAAGAAGGAATCTAATTACACTTAAATAGTTACATTAAGAGTTATACTCATTTAATAACATTGCGTCGAATGAATATTTTTCAAAATCAATAGTTGGATTTTGATATATAGTTTTACTCATTAGTAGTGTTTTGAATTCATTCTCTGTGTCTGATTTTGATCAGACGTCTTAGACGTGAATGACTCTGTAAAATTTCAAGATTGTAAATGCTAACAATCAAGATCTAAAGAAAAGTAGCGTGAATTTAAATTCACACATCAATATATTAAATATTTATTCAATTTTTTTCATATGAGATGCAATGACAGGACTGGAAGTACCTTTATACCTTACAATATTGTATATTAATTTATTTTTAATCTATAATAAAAGATTTTTGGTTGGAATAAGTATATGATTTTTACTAGTAACTAAGAAAGTCCTTGTAATAAACTTATAAATATTTATAAAAAACAAGAGAGAATTCTTTACAAAATTGAATTATAATTTATATTATATAAAAAACTAAAAATATTTACTTGATTTGATCTTTCTATAGTTTGAAGGTGCAGCAAATGAAGGTGGTAAAGGAAAAAGTATTTGGGATACTTATACCCATAATCATTCAGGTTTCTTTCTTTTTCAATCAATCTCAAACCCACAATGAAGGAAATTGAGGATATTGCTTTGCCATTTTCCATTTCTAGTTTAATTAATAAAATTTTAAAAATCCACTTTCAGTTATAAAAATATACTAACTTTTCATTTATTGATTTTATTATGGCCGTACAAAAAATAAACTTGACTAAGTGTTCTCGTTATTATTTGTCTTTAGTTGATTATATATTCTACAATAAATCATTACATTTAACTTATTGTCTTTAGTTGATTTATATATTCTACAAAAAATCATTACATTTGACTTGATGTCTTTAGTTGATTATGTATTCTACAATAAATCATTACATTACATATATTTATATTTAACTTATTTTAATCGTAATTATTTTTGGGATTTTCCCCAAAGAAGATTCCAACATAGAAAGCCTAACCACTTGTAATATAAAAGGAACTAGGAATCAATTTCGATAACCCTAGTTTACGACACTACAAGTTTTGACTTTTAGAATATACTATAAAATAATGTGAGACTGTCAGGTTTTATTATATCAATTATAATGCCTTAAAGTAAAATAATTATATTCTTTCAAGCAATCATATACTTATTTAAATACAGTAAATAAATTTTTTTAGAGACATTAATATTACCATTATAAATAATTTAGATTTTTATAATACAGTAAATTGTGTATATGCATATTTACAATCTATGTATATGTGTGGTGACTTGAAATGCAGAAAGAATAATAGATGGAAGCAATGCAGACGTCACAATTGATCAATATCACCGTTATAAGGTTGTTCCTCAATTTAATAGAGTATATTAGTAAAAGAAAAATATTTTAAAATGAGTTTTTATTGTTGTTTGCACTATAATTTTATTTACCTAGTCAAAACAATGTAATATTATTTATTTAATCTTAATTTTATGCTCTAATTAATATTATATATATTATTCTCAAATTTATTATATATTTATGACAACATTTAACATTAAATGATTAATAAAGATAATGTAATAATATTATTACAATTTTTAAATTTTATTAATACGGCCGTGTGAAAAAACCTAAAGTAAAACTTTATTAATATTAAATGAAGAGTATATATTTAAATTAGTCCAACATTAATTAGCTTGAATGTTTATATATTCATATTGATATGTAATGTTTCTCTAAAAATATTACATGTATATTCCATTACATATCATCGTCCATATATCTATAAAGAAGGTTTAAAACTATATAACAAAAATAAAATAACTGTTTTCTATTTATTACTATAGGAAGATGTGCAAATTATAAAAGCTATGAATATGGATTCCTACAGATTTTCAATCTCTTGGACAAGAGTACTCCCAAGTAAGTCAAACATTGTTCAACAACCATTTTTAATATAATACGGGGTAATTGGATTGTTTAAGATTTTTTTTTTTAAATAATTTAATTTTATATTTAAAAAATGATTTTTTTATGTTAATTAATTAAAAACAGTAAAAGTTGTTTTAAATTTATTTATTATCGATTAAAAAATAATTTTGATATTGAACAGTTAAGATATTTATTATTAAATATTTAAAATGATAAAAATTACACTTTTTTTTATAAAGTATCTTTTAAAAATGTTATTTATGAAAAGCTTCTAAAAATAGCTTTTATTTTAATCTGTTTTTAAAATTTCATTATTCAAAAAAATTGTAGCAAACAAATAAAATACTTAAAATAATATTTTAAGATAAACTATTTAAACCAAATTTTTATTTGAAGTTTTATTTTTGAAATTCTTTTTTAAAAATATTCTAACAAAAAATAAGGATACTATAAAAATTATTTTTTTAAAATCTTAACAACCATGACATCTCAAAATCATTTTTTTATCTGGTTGGATGCACTTTCACATAACATCTTTTTTTGTTACTATGTACTAATAGAGGGAAAGTTGGACGGAGGCCGTGGCATAAATCCTGAAGGAATAGAATATTACAACAACCTCACCAATGAACTTATTGCAAATGGTACAATTCAAAATACAATGTCCTAACTAATTATAGCCTTTTATATTTTATCATTTTAATTATTAATTAGTTATTTGTTACGGTTATAATTCACCATCAAATCAATAAAATTGCAGGTATAAAACCATTAGTAACTCTTTTTCATTGGGATCTTCCTCAAGCCTTGGAAGACGAATATGGTGGTTTATTAAATTCCAGTATAATGTGAGTCTCTATTTCAAATGTCATTTTCTTATAATAGTAAATTCAATGTGTTCATAACTATGGTTTGTTGAATTGGATAATAATGTTTTAGAGATGACTTCCGAGATTATGCGGATCTTTGTTTCGCTACATTTGGAGATAGAGTGAAGGATTGGGTTACTTTCAACGAACCATGGATGTATAGCAACGGTGGTTATGCACTTGGGACATTAGCACCAGGTCGATGTTCAGATCCAACATGTCTAGGTGGAAATTCTGGCACAGAACCTTATACAGTTACACACAACCAAATTCTTGCTCATGCACATGCCGTACGACTGTATAAGACCAAATATCAGGTTTATTTCACAATGTATAAGACCGAATATTAGATTTTGAAAGAATTTATACAACTATTGATGGATACATTTTGTCAAAAAGATTTCTTGCCACTTTGTAACAGTTTATCGTAGTTCTTATTTTAAAGTTGCATATGTATATATGTGCAGCCAAGACAACAGGGCAAGATAGGCATAACATTGGTAAGTAATTGGTACTTACCACTCGGCGACAATAGCATAGAAGATGACGAGGCTGCAAGAAGAGCACTTGACTTTCAATTTGGATGGTAATTAATTATTAATTTAATATCTTTCATTATTAACTTACATTCAATAAATAACTTAAACTCATTATTTATTAACAAGGTATTTCCTAGTTGAGTCTATTTTGGACCATGGCACTAAACTATGAAATATACTTACAATATCTTTGTTTCTTTGAGTATAGCAACAATTTAACTTATCATCTGAAAAAATATTAACAAGGTATTTAAATACCAATAAGGAGGAGAAAATATTAACAAGTTAATAATTAACTTTTAATTTTTTTTATTGATGTCAGGTATATGGATCCACTAACAAATGGAAACTATCCTATAAACATGCAAACCATAGTGCAAACTCGATTGCCTAAGTTCACTGCAGAGGAATCACTTCTAGTCAAAGATTCATTTGATTTTATTGGCATAAACTATTACTCTTCTAGCTATATTAATAATGTTCCTGCAAATGCCAGTGCGCCACCTAGTTACACAACAGATCCTAGAACCAATACTTCATGTAAGAACATTTATATATTCTATACGTTAGTTAACTAAATATTATGATAAATATGTTGAATTTGATTTTTTTTTCACAATTGCAGTTGAAAAAAATGGGATACCCCTAGGTCCAAGGGTGAGTCTTTGACAATCTAAATTTATAATTAGAAAAATTGAATCAATGACATCAAATTTGAGAGAAAAATGTGAAATATGTCTCTCTGAATTATTTCACTAAATTTAGTGACAAGAAATTTCTCCGTCTATAATTTTTTGTCATTAATTTAATTTTTCTAATAACAAATTATCAATGTGTTATATTTTAAATCCATTTTGATGTAATACATAACAAATATTTATAATTATGTCAGGCTGCTTCATTTTGGATATATGTTTATCCAAGGGGACTTCGAGATCTTTTGTTATATATTAAAGATAGATACAACAATCCTGTTGTTTACATCCATGAAAATGGTAAATAAACAATTAAATTATATTAATTTTTTTGAATGCGATTATAATTGAAGAATTTATATTGAACAATCATACTATACTACTGCATGCTTAAATTTGAAAGAATGTGCATGATATTTTTATACTATATACAGGTATGAATGAATTCAACGATCCAACACTTCCAGTGAATGAAGCTCTTTTGGATACTTATAGAATTGATTATTATTATCGTCATTTCTACTATATGCGTTACGCAATCCAGTAAGTTATTTTCTTTAATGTTTTAAGTATGAATCTAAATTATTAATTATTATTATGGTCATTTCTACTATATGCGTTCTGCAATTCTGGAATTTTTTTTTTTGATGTTTTAATAAATTATGCAATTCTGGAATTTTTTTTTTTGATGTTTTAATAAATTATCTCATATAATAGTACAATATAATATGTATATCAATCATTTGGTGTGTAAAAGGGTCTTGTTTGGTTGGGTTTTGCCAAATTTATTATTTGAACAAATTTATCTTTTTTCAATTTTTAGTTGAGACAAAAATTAATATTTTTTCCTCAAATATGAACCAAACAAACTCTTTGAAGTGTGTGTTGATTTGGATGAGTCATTAGAAAATATATTTAAAAAAATAATAAATTCTATTATAATTAAATCACATAACAATAGAGTTATAGGTTTGAACACAAAATAAAACTTTCAATTTATAAGTAATATCGACATATGTCAACCTAAAACTTAAGGACGAAAATTGCGTAGTTTTTCCGCTATAAAGTTAGGTCCAATAAACTTTGAAAAATAACATGATTTGCCTATTGAATGAAATCACAACAAGGGTTTGCATAAAATTAAATAAACTCTGATTTTTACATTTCTTAAATCAACCAACTAAGCACATTCCAAAGCAGAATTTAAGTTTTTGTTCTTCTAATTATGTTTACTATATACTTATAATTATGAATTTTCATTTCTTAACATTTGATATATTACAAAAATACAGGGCCGGCGCAAACGTTAAGGGATTTTATGCTTGGTCACTTTTCGATGATTTTGAATGGTTTAATGGCTTTACAGTTCGGTTTGGATTGAACTTTGTAGATTACAAAGATGGATTAAAAAGATATCCAAAACTTTCTTCACAATGGTACAAGAATTTTCTCAAAAGATTCTAGTATTGATCCTATTGTTTGAAGCTGGGGCACCTCCAAATTTAACACTTAAAAAATGTTAGATTTTAATAGCATTGTAGTTCCATTAGAGTCAAGTATTTAGGCTGTTATTCATGTTGTATGCTCAGCTACAAATAAGTGCCTTTTACCAGCAACTATGGTTATATTGAATTGATGCTTCATGTTTCACTTCGATTTTGAGACAAATTTGAATAAAATTTGGTTCTGTTTCACTATAAATATTAGAATATGCCACAAAAACTATCAAGTATAATGACTCTTATTTAAGCTTACACGCTACCATAGATTTGTTCTATAGAATTGAACAAAAAGTCTACAACAATAATGTTTCATATTACTCTCTCGTGACAAATTTAAACAGAATTAACTGCTTATACTATTACATAATTAATTTTTCATGTTTACTTTTGTTTATCTCTTTTAAAAGTTCAACTAAGTTACTTAAATGATCTCTCATTAATTATGAATGACATTTTTCAATGAAATTTTTATTTTACAATAATAATAAATATTAGTGATTCAATAATAACTGCTTTCTAATTGATAGAAAAATTATTCAATAATAACGTAAAAACAAATTTCAAGATCTATAGAGCATTAGCTACTTAGAGCATCTTCAATAATAAAATTCTAGAAAACTATTTTACTCGGATGATAGTTTTAATCACTTAATTGCTTAATTGGCAAATATCAATTCTCTACCTACATTATTTCATATTCCCTCACCCAATTTTGAACTTTCGAAAGGATTAAAATATATTTTAATGTTATGAAACTCACTTAAAATATTATAATTTTTATGTAGACAAATATGATTTTTTGTCATCTGAAGCATATTTTCAAAAATAAAAATATTTATTTTTTATTTATCTTAATTAGTATTAATGTGAGTTTTTAATTCCTAAAAAAATATAAAATTAATTAATCTGATCTATTAATAGATTCTTAGGAGTTTAGAAAAAAGGAGGAAAATTGGGGAAAAAAGTGGAATATAAAAGGAAAAGAAAAAAAAAAGGGGAAAAGACAATATCTATTAAAAATGGGAGAGGAAAATATGACAATTTATATTTTTTTAATGAAAAAATATCTATTAAAAAAATATATAAGAAGTAATCTAATTCATACACCAAAGTGATGAAAAGAAAAGAAAAAAAAAATCAAGTCAAGTCAGGACCCACTACAATAAAAATGACTTTTAGCAGCTATTATACAGCCGTGATAAACTTATTTCTTTTATTTATTATTAGGCTTAATTGCACTTTTGGTCCCTCTATTATAGGTGAAAATTGAAAGTAGTCCCCCATTTTATTTGTCTCCAGTTTTAGTCCCCAAACAAAATTTGAGTCCAAATCACGATGAGTTGTCATTTTTTAATGACGTGTCAATAAAAGGGTGACGTGGCAGACGCTTATGTGGAATAAACTCATTATTATATTATTTCAGATTAAAAAATATAATTTATATTTTTAAAAACCATTATTATAATTGTGACAATATTTTTAAAAATACAATTTAATTATTAAAATTAAGTTAAAAGAAAAAACACCTAAATCATGAACCCTAAACAAATTAAAATCAAAAGCATTCACTTATGAACCCTAAAATTATTCTGAACCCTAAAATCATGAACTAGAACTAAAACCCTCTTTCATTTTCTCATTTTCTTCTTTCCCAATCTCTCCGCCTATAATCCTAAAACCTCATCCCTTCATTTCTTCACTATGGATTCTCAAACCCTATCTCCTTCCCAATTTGAACCAAATTATTCTGCTGTTGTGGAATCGGTTTCTGGCGATGATTTTGGTGTTGTTGGTGTTGTTGAGAATGGTGATGGTGATGAGGATGTTGTTGAGAAGGGAAACAGGTGCATGCAACTGTTCTAGCAAAAGGGTATTGCTCATACGTGTCCGTGAACACTAATTTGATAAATTTTTATTCGAATGGAGGTGGTGTTGAGCAAGCACGCCATGTGTTTGATGATATGACTCAAAGAAGTGTTGTTAGCTGGAATTCCATACTTGCTGGGAATGTTTGGTGCAGTGATTTTGATGCAGCGGGAAAAGTTTTCGAGGAAATGCCATATAGAAATGTTGTGTCTTGGACGACCATGATTGTTGGGTGTGCTCAGAATGAGAAATTTGAACAAGCTTTATTGTTGTTTGGTCAGATGAGGAGAGCACATGTGGAATTCGATCATGTGGCGTTGGTGGCAGCTTTATCAGCATGTGCTGAATTAGGGGATCTGAAGTTAGGAAGATGGGTCCATTGGTATGTTCAAAAGAGGCAACAACAACCCTCTATCTGCTTGAACAATGCACTCATGCACATGTATGCAAGTTGTGGAATTATTGATGAAGCTTATCAAGTGTTTAACAAGATGTCTCGGAAAACAACTGTGTCTTGAACTATCATCATCATGGCTTTTGCAAAACAAGGTCTTGGGAAGGAAGCTCTTGATCTGTTTAAAGATATGTTTAGTGATGATGTGGGGGAAAATGGTGTAAAACCTGATGGAACAATCTTCATTGGAGTTCTTTGTGCTTGCAGTCATGCAGGGTTTGTGGAGGAAGGACGCAGAATTTTTGAATCGATGATACATACTTGGCGAATCAGCCCGAGGATTGAACACTATGGATGCATGGTTGATCTCTTGAGCCATCAGCCCAAAATTTTTGATTTGTTTAGGGTTTATGATTTTAGGTGTTTTTTCTTTTAACTAAATGTTAATAATTAAATTGTATTTTTAAAAATATTGTCACAATTATAATAATGGTTTAAAAAAATATAAATTATATTTTTTAATCAGAAATAATATAATAATGAGTTGATTCCACATAAGCGTCTGTCACGTCACCCTTTTATTGACACGTCATTAAAAAAATGACAACTCATCATGATTTGGACTCAAATTCTGTTTGGGGGACTAAAACTGAGGACAAACAAAATGGGGGGACTACTTTCAATTTTCACCTATAATAGGGGGACCAAAAGTGCAATTAAGCCTTATTATTATTATCACTAAGAAATTAGTAGCCATTAAACATTGGCCACGAGTAACTTTATAATCGCAATTAGTCAGAGTTGCCGGTAAAAAAATGCTAAACAATGTAACAAATAAAAAATTTATGTATTTTTAATTTTATTATTATTTTTAATTTTGTTTCTTTTAATTTTTGATACATATTAAAAAATAAAAAATTTACGTTTCTGTAATCTTTTTTACTTTTTATTTATTAAATAAAAATAAAATTCATTTAATATATAATTTTCATTTTAAAAAATATAAAACAAAAACATTATTAATTATATTTTAATTTTTTAAATTAACCAAAATTTTGAACAAAAATAAAATGGTCAAAAGAACCATAAATCGGAGTCTACAGGGAGTAATTTTTTGCATGCGCTATTTTTAATCTTGCACAAAATTTAGAGGGAGCCACAGAGCGAAGAGTATTAACTAAAATATTATAATTGAAATTCTTAGAAGTTATATAGTTTTTTTTTAGAGTTTCACACAATTCATACATAGTAGACAAGTTGCAAAAGTTAGAATTTCAATTTTCACAAGTTTTACAATTTTCACAAATCACACAATTCAATCAAACCAAATTTATCCATTTTATGATTTTTATCTTTGTCGAAAACTTTCTTCTTGAAAAAATGTATCAATTTTCTTATGTTTAAAACAATTCACAATTAATTAAAACAATTAAAAAATAGTATCAACTATATCATATAACGTAAAAGTTTGTTAATAATTAACAGTTGAGTTGCTAATTAGAGTGTTATAGTTTATTCGAGATTAATTAGTTTATTATTTGATATTAGATAATTTATCTATATATAGAACTTGTTGTATTAATTTATTATATTTTATTAATATAAATTTCAAGAGAGAGAACAAATTGAGGAAAGATACGAGAGAAGAGAGGTACAAAGTGAGAAAATGTCTTTCTCAAAATTGTTTGACAATATTTTAAGAATTTATCAAATTGTTTTGATAATGTATTATTATTATATATAAAAAAATACTTACATAGTTATATACAAAAACAATTAAAAATATAGGGATATCGTGGACCTCGTGGCCCTTGCCCTTCATTTTCATTTCTGAACAACAAGCCATTGTTCTTCCCTCTTTATACCCAAATTTAGGTAACTACAAATTAGGTAGGACTTTCTTGTATTGAAATATGTCATTAAAAAATGATTTTGATTTTTAACAAACAATTAAATAGATTTTTAGTGGTATTTATTAAAGTTGTTGCTAAAAATTCTAACAACACTAAATAAAAACCATAATGCAATTAATGGTAACAGTTTTAACGGTAATTTATATTGTCTCTAAAGACCTCAATAATTGCCGTTAAAATTATTTTTTGTTGTAGCGTGCTACCCTATCCACCAAATACAGCAAGAGAAACAAAAGTAGATAATTTCCTAGAAGAAAGCAATGCTTAACCGACAAACCAAATGCACAATGATTGATTTTTCATATATAATATTTAAAATAAAAATTTTCTTCCATAACAATATTCTATTTTAAATTAAAAATAAATAAAAAATATTTAATAAATTTTATTTAAAATTTGGATTAAATATATAATTTGGACTTATTTTTCATAATCATCCAGTTATATTAGAAAAGAAAAAGAAAAAGAAAAAAAAAAGAAGACAAATAATTCATAAACTCGGTAAGCCTTTTGTCTAGTTGTATAATCTATACAATATAATAAAACAAATATGATATTTTGGCAAGTTTGACATGTGTCACTTAATTAGAATGTCTAGCCAAAAATAAAGTTTATAGAAATAATTTAGAAAGAAAAAAAATAAAAAATAAAACACAGTGCAGATTTTTTTAAAGAAAAAAAATAAAACTTCCATTATATCATGATTTGACGGTTTTTTGAGACATCTGTTTAGAATTTATTGCCCAATTAAAAAATAAGAAGAAAATTTAGTTATCGATAAAAAAATATTTTTTTATTGATAGTTGAAAATTTATTTATGAATTAAAAAAAAAAATACAATCAATTACAACATAATGTGATAGTTTTTTTTTGTTTTGAAATGAACGGTTTTTCAAACACTACTTTAACAATCACCACTACAAACTTTTACTCTAGATTACATAAATTTAATTAAAAAATTTATTTTATTTAGCGAATTGTTTTTGTGCCTTCATACTTTACTTTTTCTTTCTCCTTCCTATGTTAATTGTCCATAATCTCCCATTTTCGTCGTCTCCCTTATAAATATCATTCATATTATCCTATCTATACACAATTTCCTTCTAATTTTGCTTCAATTTTCTCAGGAGTCATGGAAGTCGATTGTTAGAGTTGTGAGAATGTGGTTTCTGTCTGATCTAAACATCATACATAAATTTTATGCGATGAAAATGATATTGATAGATGACAAGGTTTAAATATTTCTTTTATAAATTCAAAGTTTTAAATTATACACAAATTGATTTTGTTATGTTATTAATTTAACAAATTTGTGTTTCATATTTTTAAGGTGATAAAATTCAAGCAACTGTGCGAACATCTCTTATTTCTCAAGGAGATATGTACAATTATGTTCTTTTGGTGTTGCATCTAACTCTCTGGAGCATATAGAACAAATGAACACCAGTTCAAGTTGATTTTGCAAAATGGTACATTGGTCACAGACTATCCATACTCGTTAATTTCATTTTCAGAAATTCGAAATGTTGACGTGAACGATTGCTAAATTTATTTCAATTTGTTACTGTTATTTTATTTTAGTTATTCACATTTTAAGACAAGACAAAGTTTATGAAATGAATGGTGTAGTACAAAATTTAAAGTTATTGAGTCAGACTAAGGTGAGTGAATTTTTTATACTATATAAATTTTTCCGGTGTTTAATAACCTTTTCTATTAATTACTCACTAATTTCAAACACTGTTTTAGCAACCGCTTCAAATTCTTAATGAAAATTACATAAATTTAATTAAAAACTTCTTTATTTTATGAATTATTTTTGTGTTTATCTTTGTGCGATGTCTGAATTGAATATCGCATGCCTATACTCCAACATTTATATGTAATGTTTATCTTAATAACTCCGATCCTAACTTCTATACTAAATAGTTACTGCCACCAAGTTAGATTGAATCAATAGCAAACTCGAGATTTTAACACATGAATGCAAACAACATGGCTAGAAAGATTGAAGAAAAAAATATTGATGAAAGATAAGTCATCCAAACAAAAAAATAATTTATTTAGGCAAATATAAAATTTATTTAGAAATTAAAAAGAAATACAATCTATCACACCACGATTTGACAGATTTTTTTTGAGTAATATTGTTACAATGGTTACATTTTAATTTTTAGTAATGTACTATACATTTTAAATATCATCAAGTATTCCTGAAACATTCATGAAGACTAACATAGTTTTTATATGTATTTTAAATTTTTTTTTTTTTTTGTAATAGAAAGATTATTTTTCTTTAATATTTAACAACAAGTAATACTAGAATGAAGAATATTTTGCCACTTGATACAAGCAAAATTTATATGAATCGTTAAATGTCATGTATTTCATATAAGTTATATAATATGTTGAGTATTAAAAATAAAAATTCATTAAGTTACTTACTCATCTTTAAATTTACTAATTTATTTAATTTAATTAATATGTCCATGTCTATTACTTTAAAAATTCTTATTTGATCGAATCTAATTATTTAATAATCATTATTTTTATCTGTTTAAAACTACAAGTAGGGTTTTATAGTAAGTATTTTGGAAGAATTTTTTTTTTTGAAGAATTAAAAAATAAGGCATATTAAGATCAAAGATTTAGGAAAGGATTGAAGATTAAGACGAAAAATCATCGTTCCAGTGATGCTTTTGAGTAACATTGATAGTTCAAGAAAAGATTGAAAATTAAGATGAAAGATCGTTGTTCTTGTGATGCTTTTGAGTAATTTTAGGGTTGCAACAATATATGTCTTTCTTTGATTATTATTAGATTTAAATGCATTTTTAATCTTTTTATTTTTTTTTCAATTTACGAAATTGGACTTTTTATTTTAAAAGTTGACAGTTTTGATTTTCACTTAGATTTTTGAATTAAAAAAATGACGATTTGATATATTTTAAATGATGTGATATACAATTTCATGATATAGAACCATATAGATGAATTAATTATTCACGTGTCATCGATTAAATTACAAATATGAAAAATTTATGAAGGTGAAACTTAAGTTTTTACGGTGTTTTATTGTGATATCAAGGGTGTTAATCATTATACATCACTCTATCATATGTCACTTTATTTAAAGCATGCCATATTATCTTTTTTTAGTTAAAATCAGATGAAGCGACCAAAATATCAGATTGAGAACAAATTTCGTAATTCAAGAAAAATAAATGAACTAAAACTGCAGTTAAACCTTATTATTATTAGAGTTTAATGAAAATACATTGTCAGTATAAATCATTGACAACAAATACAAGTTGTTGATTATATAATTATTTTATGATGGCAGTTACAATCGTCTGATGAGATAACAAAATCAATTGTTCTTAGTATATGATAGTATAAAATTAGTTTACACTGATCGTGCTACATTTATTATTATTTATTATTATTATTATTATTATTATTATTATTATTATTATTATTATTATTATTATTATTATTATTATTATTATTATTTAGCTCTTTTTGTTTTTTCCCTTTATTTGTTTATGTCCAAACGTAAAAAGAAAAGCAAATCCAACTATGAATAGTTGTTTATTTAATAAATTAAAAATAATTAAAATATTTAAACAAAACAAAATACTATTAAAAAAATACATTAGATTGAAGAAAAAAATAGATATGTCAAAACAAATAACATGTTATATTATTATAACATCTCCCTCCTATTTTGTAGATAAAGATATATTATTTTAACAACACTATCATATTTTGTAGATAAATTAGCTACTTTATTCTATTTTGTTAACAACTTCCTCCTATTTTTTTCCCCGATCTAATAAATAAAAATTAATAAATAATTATACATTAAATCGAAGAAAAAACACATAAATGAAAATGTTGGTTTCTAAGATTTTATAGTCTTCTAGTTGATGTTTCATCAAAAGTAGTTCAGAACTGCAACCAACTGTTGAAATGTACTCAGTCTCTACTACTAATATTACAATGGTGTTTTTTTCTCTTAATTGACCAAAATATTAAGTTGTTACCTAGAAAAGCGCAGTTGTCACTAGTGCTCTTTCTCTCAAGTTTATCTCTAACATAATTAGAATCACAGTATTCACTCAGTTTGTACTTAGGAGATTTCTTGTAGAATAAGTTAAGGTTGGTAGTGCCTTTTAGGTATCTAAAAATTCTCTTAACAACAGTTAAATATGATTCCCTAGGGTCAACTTAAAATCTTGCACATACACATATACTAAACATGATGTTAGGTCTGGAAGCAGTAAGGTAAAGTATGAATCCTGTCATTCCTCTATAGGTTTTCTGGTTAACTTTTTGACATGAATCATCTTTTTCAAGTGAACAGTTAGAGTGCACTGGTGTAGCCATAGGTTTGCAATATTTAGTTTGATGAATGTATATACATTTTTGACTTTGCTTAATTTGTATCCCTAAGAAGAATTTAAGTTCTCCTATCATACTCATTTGAAATTCAAGCTACACCAATTTAAAAAGTTCTTAGCAAAAAATATTATTAGTAGATTTAAAAATAATGTCACCAATATATATTTAAATAATAAAAATGTCATCTCTTATTTATTTTTTAAAAAATGTATTATCTACCTATTCTTTTTCAAAATTATTTTTAAGCAAGAATTTACTAAGTTTATCATACCATGGAGAATCAAATACCAATTTTGGTAGTTTACTGATTTTAAAAATGACAAAGTGATTTGTAAGAAGACGCCGAAGTAGGAGTACTGTATTTTCCTCGTGCATATACCTACTCTTGTCTGCTTTCATTTGAATTAAGTAATCTTTATTCCTCCAATAACGGAGTAAGACAGATCATGATTATAGCACGTTATTTTTTACATTAAATTATTTAAATAAATTAAATTAAACTTAAATTATTTGGAGAGGAAATTTATTCTTTATTTATTCATATAATGTTTTCGAATTTTCTATGTGACTATGAGTATGACTTACAATAAAACATATATTTGACATATCATCACCATAGAAATTTAGAAATTGATGTTTATGGAAGAACGACTATGAGAAACGTTTTAGAATCAACCATTAAATAAAAAATATTCATATTCTTATAAATAAATTTGAAAATATCATACAATGTTTAAAATTATTTTAATATAATTTATACGGTCTTAAAAAGAAGAAAAACTGTGTCAATATTATCAAAATTTTAATCAATAATTAAATTAGTTTATTATTAATTCACTTACATCAACATTATATTAATGATTGATTAAATAAATAATATTAATTGACGAAATTATATCATTTAACTATTTATTAATTAATTTAATAATATTAAAATATGTCAATCTAAAGATATATAGTAAAAATCTCTACTTTAATTGTCTAATATTGCATTTAAGAACACATTAGGATATGTTTAGTATCGTTAACTCACAGAATATATGGCATTTAAAAAGAAATTATTATTAAAGTCCAAGACCAAATTAAAATATTATAATTTCATATATCAAATTGAAATCTACAAAATCTTTTTTCTTTCTGAATGAGATCGTACAAAATCAAAGAAGCATCGGTGGTTTCCTCATTTTAAAAATAACAAATGGATTTATAATAAGACAACTAAGCAGGAGTACGTGTATCTTCCTCGTGCATACAAATCACTTAGTAAGATATGTATGTTATTATCCAGATAAGTGAAAATTAACAAACTTATCGTTTGCTCTTTTCTAGAAGAAATTTATTATTTATTTATTCATTTGAAGTACCAAGATGAGCAGCAATATTATTATTATTATTATTAAACTGTTTTCGAAATATCACTCCGT
Source organism: Cicer arietinum (assembly GCF_000331145.2). Classification (NCBI taxonomy): domain Eukaryota; kingdom Viridiplantae; phylum Streptophyta; class Magnoliopsida; order Fabales; family Fabaceae; genus Cicer; species Cicer arietinum. Next base: position 68,479,158 of record NC_021165.2, on the reverse strand, counting down.
CCATGGTATTCGTCATTTACGGTTTTGACAAAAAAATATAATAATTAAAATTCCGTTTCCAATGTAAGTTTAATAAAATATCATTGATACTAAAGAAATTGAAATAATGATGGAAAGTTATAGATGAAAAAAAGGTAAAATCTGTCTCTATGTTAGACAGTAGACACTACCGATTCAACGATTAATTTTATGTTTTTATCTTTAATTTTTATCGTTAGTTTAACTAATTGCGTATCTTCTTAGTATACTTCCATAGTTATATAAATGATTGATGGTTATTCATTGATAATGTAAAATATTTTTTATCGAAAATTAAACTTACATACTTCATTGGTTTTACATATTTTAAAATAAAATTAAAACTTACATATTTTTTATTGAAAATTAAACTTACATAAAAAAATTATTTTAAAATAAATGTCACTTTCAATTTGTAATGTAATATTAAATTATTTTGAAATGAATGAATAGGTGTGAAATGAGATAAAATGAGACTTAATATGAGGTGGAAGAAGTACAATTACTATATCTCATAGTCATTAAGTGGGACACAATTAATCAAAAAAACCATTAACAATGATTAAGAGTATATTAGAAAAAATTAATGTTTTATTAATATTTAAATGAGATAAAAATATTTTAGTAAAACAATGCATCCATATGGAGAGTGTAAATAACTCTGGTGATTTGGTTTAATAATAATAAAAAGGATATTAATTTCAACAAATTACAGTTTTGATTCTCGCTAGTGTCTTTAGAAATGTACATATTTGTTGTTATTTAAAAAGATGTACAATAGTTAAATATAATTTAGTAAAAAATAAAGTGGAAAATTTAAAAGACATTTTTTCATCCCACAATGAAGTATTAAATCCTCGAATGAGCCTCAGTATGAGACAATGGTACATAATTATTAAGAGAATTATATATACAGAGAAAGAGGTACTCTCTAGTCACTTTATATAAATATTTTTGAACAATTTAATTAGAATATTTCTAATATTTTTTTTAATCTAAATTATTTAATGTGAATATAGTTGGGTGTTTGACCTTAAAAAAAAGTTAATTTAATAAATTTAACTTATATTTTACACTAAATTCAAAAATTTAATTGTCTTTAACTAAATTTTTTGATCTCGGTAAAAATAATTTTTTATTATTTTATTTATAATATGAGCAAAGGGATTAATAATAATTAATAAAATATTAATATATTCAAGAATTTAATTGTTACGCATTCTAAAATGTTGTATATTATTAGAACATCATAACCATTCTTGAGAATAACTTTAGCGGTAGTTTTGTTAAAAATCAAGTATCTCTAATGATTTAACGGTTATAATTAACTTGACAATGTAAAAAAAAGTTAGACAAATAATGTATATAAATTAAATTCTTACAATAGTTTTCTTTGTGAACTCTCATTCTCTAACATTCGAGGTGTCAACTTAGTACTAAGAGTTTGAAATTATAATATCAAGGGACAAAGTACAAATTTTATATAGAATAGTTGTAAAATATTCATTACTGTTATTATTATTAATTATAATTTTTCCTTTTCCTAATTTGTTTTTTGTCTTTTCAAAAAACTTACAAGATTTCATACCCAAGGGTGTACATGGAATTTTACTATCACTCAAACTCAAATTATAGGAAAATTAATATTTGGTTTTTCTAAAACATGCACTGATTCGTATAAATGTCAAAAACACCAAATACTACAACATTATCTTCAGGTAAACCACTGTTTTAGTCACTAAAAATATAGTATGTATTTATTTTGGTCATTGACTCAGCAAAAAACTCTAATTAGAATCATCATATATGTCAATCAATTTAATCTCTACCATTATAACGATCATTGATTATTTTAACAGTATATTGTATTTTTCAGAAACTTTTAGGATAGTAAGTTATATCTTTGAATGACTATTTTGATGATTTGGTAATTAATTTGAGTTTTTGGTTAACCTAGGGGACCAAAGAGACAACACCTTATACTTTCAAGGACTATAATTATGGTTTACCCTATTATCTCTTAATATCTTTCATCTTTATGAAGACCCTAACAGTCACTGGTCTTTTCAAATACTCTAAATAAATTTTTTCAATGATTATATCTTGTTTAATGATAATATCTCTAAAATATCATGTATATAATATATTTTTGGCATAATTACCTCCGTTGTCTCTTAATTTAATTTCAGGTAACAATTTAGTCATTTATATTTTTTTCTTTTCAATTTAAGTATTTTATGTTTTTAAATAATTGTGTTGCTACCCTTTTAGTGGATTTCCATTAAGGCAACGTTAAAAAACTATCAGTTTTGTTTTCTTCTCCTTCAAAATTCCAAAACCTTTGTTTGTTCTTCTCCTATCCCACCCAGAAAATTCATGTTCATAGTTCCAAATATTGAAATCCATGGCCTCCTCGTGTTCAAATGGGTCAAATTCATAGTCCTATAATGCCAAATTGAATTTGTGAGATGCCAAATTGTGTTTGTGGTCTTAAACATGTGATGCACACAATGACAAAATGGGGTTTGAATAGAGGAATTTTTTTTTTTTTTGGGTTGTAGGAATTTTGTGGTAAGCATCAATACATTGATGATTTTCGATTCTTTTATTTGAGGTTGTTATATTGGATTTTGGTTTTTAGATTGGTTATTGGAATTACGATTTTTGGTTCATATTAAAATTTGTTATTCAATTCTTGTTGATTTGGGATATTGAATTGTTTCTTATGTATTTGAGATTAGTTCAATAAAAATAAAAATTATTTTAATGTTGTCTCTGTTCATCAATTGTAGAGTTATGACATTGAATGTGAATGCAATTACTTTGTTTGGGATTCAAACTATAGACCTCAAGCACAACAGAGAATGCCACAATAGATACATACTCAATGTTTTGAGTGCCCCAAAAGGAGTTAGAGATTATGATTCTTAGAAATGTCATTTTAAAGACGCAAGGAGATCACAAGTCAACCATTATTAAGATAAAGTTGCTTCTATATTTATGTGTTTTGTTTGGTGTAACATGTGTTGTTTTATTGTTGATCTTAGCTCTTAAATGAGCTTACTATAGTTGATGTAATTTTCTTAAGGTTGATTTAGTAGATTTGTTATAAGTATGTAGTAATGATTGAGTTTGTTGTAGCAGAAATTGTGGTATTTTGAACTATTAATGTATTTTACTTGCATTAATTGTGGCTCTAATGATCTTGATTGCTCTTTTCTTTAATTACTACTCTCATTTTACCTAGAAAAACAAGAAAAGATGCAACATATAATTATTTCTTATATTTCAAACCTTAATAAACAAATATTTACAAGGATTGGGGATAAAATAACTTGTTTTCTATCAAATTAGGTTAATAAGTCCTTTACAAATATATGGTAATTGAGCACTTACCATTCTGCCATTTGCCAAAGTCTATTTCATTCATGCACATAATTTGTTTCCCAAACATACTCCATTCCATTCAAAACAAAGTAAACATCATTCAAGTGGTATAGAAGACACCAAATGATATAAAGTGATCATAAAGTGTTTGACTAGCAAAAAGGTGTTTGACTGAGCTTAATCAAAGACATAAACAAAATGACATATATAAAAATTGACAGATTCTAATACTATATCCTCCATGTTTAGAACTTTGGCCTAAAATGACTTGATTGAGCTTGAACACGTTGTGTTGCAGTAGAAATAGGTTGACATTGAGCAGTTTGATAATGAGCTTCCACAGGTTGGGTTTGAGCTTGTGCAATGTGTTTTTTATGAGTTCTGTCTCTAAGAGGTTTTGTAGGCTTAGGCTAAGGTTGTTCTGAGTCCTGTCTTTATTTTGCGGGATGAGACTAAGCTTGTGTCGGTTGGGACTAATCTAGTTCATGCTAGAACTAGGCTTGTGTTGGATGGGACTGAGCTTTGCAAGCTGGAATTGAGCTTGTGTAGGTTGAGACTGAGCTTATGTGTGCTGGAACTAAGCTTGTGTAGGTTGATACTTAGCTTGTGTAGGTTGAGGCTGAGCAGGTTGAGATTGGGCTTGCATGAGTTGGTTTAGGCTTGAGCAGATTTAGTTTGAGTCTGGCTTTCTTGGGTTTGGCTTGGACATGATGCCTTATTACTTGGCTTCTCTTTCTTACTAGTCATTGTTGAGTCCTTATTTTTTTCATTTGTTCCTTGACCTGGAAGCGTTCTTAATGGTGGTGGAAAGACATCAGGATATGGAGTTCGAGGCAATATATTATGTTCATTTCCTTGATTAATGTAGTGCATTGTACCGTGAATCAGGTCTTCCATATAAAATTGAATATCATGTGCTTGTGATGAGTTTTTTAATATATATATATATATATATATAAAATGTAAATTGTCTTCAACATAAAAGCTAAATATTACGTAAGCGTTGGATCTTCTTATATGTTTTATATTGTTCGAACAATCTATTAAACGAGTTTATTGTTTAATCTAGTATATATATATTGGCTCTCAAGTAGTAATTTTTTCCCCTCTTAAACAAGTGAATATATTGTAATTTGCATTTCATTTTTATATTTTATTGATTACTAATAACTATATTTAATACTATTAAAAAAGTAATCAAAATGTTATGTTGACGGTTAACAATATTGTTAGTTAAATTTGACAAAAAGAAATTATTTTGTTAAGGTTTTTACGTTCTTTTCCTTTATGGTACATTGACCTCTGTCGGATTAAAGCGGTTACGAGCAAGAACCTCTAGATAGTGAGGATAAGTGAGGAAAGATAACATAAAAAAACTCATCTCGTTTTGTGATAATGTGCTAGACAAACAAACTCTAGTTGCTCGGGCCAAAACAGATCTAATTGCAAAAATGTTTGTTCAAATAGAGCATGTCAAAGGTAACAAATTGCTACCTATGTTTCATGTTGATCCTAAGATAATGGAAGAAATTAATACCCGTTGTCAGGAAGCGTTGTTGGTGAAGCTGACAAGGAAAAATCTTGGATTCAATACTATACAGTCCAAATTAGACAACATTTAGAAGCTAATGGGGGGTTAAAAATAATGGAGGTAGGGAGTGGTTACATGGCAAAGTTTGATGTTGTAGGTGAAAAAAATAAAGTGATCAACGAATAGGGATGAGAATAGGCCAAACTTTGAAAGGTCTAAGCGAAGCCTACGATAAATTTTTTCGGCCTGAGCCTGACCGACGACCTATCATAAGCATTTTTTTTCGTTATGATCTGACCTTTTTAAGAGTCTGGTCTGACTTGAAAGCTTATTTAAAAGTCTGTTAAACATTTAAATAGTATATTTTATAATTTTTAAATAAGCTAAACTACGCCTTTATATATAGTCAAATCTAATAAAATGGTAACTAACAAGTATACAACAACCTTCCAAAAAAAAAAAAAAATAAAGAAACAAAAATGAACCCATAATTAACAAATTTAAAATAACAAATACAAATATTAATAAATAATAATAAAAGTAAAAATAACAATGTTAATAGTATATATATATATACACTGATATATCAGGCCTAATAGGTTTTTTTGTAAGCATAAGCATGATCTATTTAAATTAATAGGCTTTAAAAAAAGCCTGAGCCTAGCCATTTTATTAAACAGGTCAGGTCAGACCAGACCATAAACCATAGACCCATAACGGAAGACCTAACTTATTCTCACCTCTATCTGCGAAGGTCCGTGGATGATTTTTGACCACGACCTTATGATACATCGGTGAACTCTGGAGTTCAATGCTACAAGTGCAACAATCGATAAAACAATATTTTGGATAAGAATTATAATCCTCAAATCTTGATATCATTTCCTTTTCATGAAGATCAAGAAATCAGGGAGCCCATTATATCATTTCCTTTTACCCAACACATCTAGAGAATCAACAGGTAAGTTTGCGCTTTATGCCTTCTATGGTTGAGATCTAGAAGACTCTGTTTGATATAGGTCCCACAAATTCGAGTGGAGGATTGCTTTCCAACTCTTTTCTACCAAAATTGTTGGGACATTGTGGCTTCTTTTGTATATCAATTTGTTAGCAGTGTCTGGAATGATACATCTCAAGTTAGTTCATCTAGCAACACTCTTTTGGTGTTCATTCCAATGGTTGACCAACCAGAGTTTCTCACATAGTTTCGTCATATTTCTCTTTAGAGTGTGATTTATAAATTGGTTACTAAAATTATGGTTAACCATATGAAACATTTGATGAACAACATCAACTCTCTGTATCAAGTAAGTTTTTATCCCTAAGAGGAATATTTATCATAAAATTATTATAACAAGTAAATCATTGAGATTGTAATATATGAATCAAAATTGTAAGTTAGTCCTTGAATTTGGTGAATTAGCAAATAAATAAGTGAAATTGTAAGATATAAGTCAAAATATTTTCTATATAAACTTTGGTTGTTAGATCTTTTGATGTGATATTGTAATTGAATACTTGCTTTATCTATATTTATAAAAAAATTACTGATAAAATTTTGTTATCTTAATAAAAAGTTTGTAAGTAATTCTTGGAGTAATTATAGACAAATTAGTGCATACAAGATTTAAATTTCATTGGAAATTCAGTCCATATTGTGATGACATTAAAATGAGATCAACGTGAATGGTTCAAATATTTAATTAACATGTCATATCATAATTTTTAACAACGAAGTTTATAATTTTAAAAATATATTTATTAATTTGTAAAATTAATTTAACTAACCCTTAAAATTTGAAGAATCAATTTGTCTTTTCACTCATTAATTGATCTTCTTTTGATATTTTTATTTGTTTTTAGTTTTACACACTTCTCCATATATTTTTGAAGTAAATAATATAAATGCTAGCAATATTTGGAGATAACAGTGAGGTTGGAACTATGCGCTATTAAAAAGGTTTTTTTGTTAGTTTTAAGAATGACTCTTTGTTTTTATTCAGCAACAGTTATATTTTTTATACAACTCATCGATTTACAAATTGAGAGTACTTACGCACAAATAAATGTGTTTGACAGTAATTTGAAAAGTAATTTAATGTAGTTTGAGCTTAAAATTAGTCCCTCTTGACTATTCCCGATTCTCAAATTTCTCATGCTTTCAACTTTTTTATTTATTAGATTAATAGCAAATTATAATTTTTCTACCTTTTCATTTATTTAAACTTGCGTGGGATCTTTTCTAATATCTCTCTTTCTTTCTAAATAAAAAAAAAAAATCATATATAAAGATACGATTTATGAAGTAAAACTCTTTCTCGAATGAGGTAAAGATATTATTTTAAAGTTCTAAATAAAACAACTATTTATTAATGTCCTTATCACACACACTCATTTTCTTATAAATCTTTACGTATAACTCACATGTGCATGGCACAAGTTATCATGGGGGTGACAGACAACGTGATCCAACAATAATTTTTATAAATTCAATAAAATACTTCTCACTCACTAATTACTTTTCCTCTAATTGCACATGCAAATTAATAATGCTGGCATAAGTTTGAGTGGAATATTTTTTAGTTCCCATTATGGTAATTCATGGAAAGGTGAATGAACAATAATTTATAATATTTTAATAAAAAATAATCATCTTTCTTAAATTTATATATATATATATTAATTTGCATGAAAAGGTCGATTAAATTGTTCATTGTGAGACTCAAGGTTGTCTTAAACATGTTGAAGAGTCTGTTTTAATATTAAAAATTATACTCTTAATAAAAAAAAGTGTAATTTTAATAATTAAAAAATATAAAATAATTTTATTTCTAGTGTTTATAAAAAATTCTCAATTTTTTAGCTCTTTAAAAAAATTATTTACTTTTAAACACTATTTTGAATTTTTTTTTTTTGTAAAAAATAAAATTTTTAGTCTTTATAAAATCAAAATAGAGACTAATAGTGAATAAAATTCTTTTAGGGATTAAACTTGAAATGTCGTAATTTTATAAGAATTACAAATATATTTAAGAAAAAAAAAATTCATCCTCCTTTTATCATATTATAAAAATATTTTTTTTAGAGATTCTCCGATTGAAAGCCCTATTTTATTGGATTATTTGCCCACCCCAAACATCTGTTCTTTATAATTCAATCTTATAAATATCATTTTGTCTCATAGTTATTTTAAAACTTTTATGAGTACGAATGTATCTCACATATTTAATAGTTTAATCTCATAAGTGACAATTTATCTCGTGTGCGATAATTAATTAGTGACAAATATTTATCATGTGTATCAATTGTATGTTCCCACAACTTCTTTAGTGATTCAATTGCAAAAATGAAATGTAAAAAAATTGAAATGTGAAAAAAATTATAGATAATGTATTATAAGCGTTCTCATTTTATTGTCTGAGAGTATTAATAAAATAACAATTATATATGGAATATATAGAAAATATTAATTTTAATTAAATTACTAATAACAAACATTTATCTCGTTTATAAATTTTATGTTCCAATGATTTACTTTGTGACTCATTTACAAAAAAATATGAAAAATATTTAAGTGTGAAAAAATTATAGTTTGTATATTATAGTTATTCTCATTTTTATGATAATGATATAAAAAAAAAAAACTCAAAATTTTGTTTGTTTGTAAAAAAAATTAATTAATTTTAACTAATTAGTTATTGACAAACAAATTCTCCCTTCCATGATTTTTACAATTAATTGCTATTAATGCATTATAATTATATATTCTCATTTTTTATTTGGAAAAAATCAAATTGAATTAATTAATAAAGACAAATACTTGTTGTGTGTATGAATTGTATGCTCCAACAGGTTTTTAGCGATTCGTTTTCAAAAGAAAAAAATAGTATATGAAAAAACAGAAGTGTTGATGATGTTATTAAAAGAGTTTAACTGTTATATACTACCAATGTAAAAGTTTTAGACTCAACAAATCAAAACAACTAATGGGATAACTTTAGAGGTAATTTTAATAAAAATTTAATATTTATAATAATCTAATAATTATAATTGACTGAAAGTATAAAAATTTCTTACTCTAATAATGTATATAAATTAAATTATTAATAAAATACTAATTTTAATTAAATTTTAGTGTAGGAGCGAAATGCATACACAATAAATATAAAAAAAAAAAGTGATATCACATTACCGAGTTTACAACTCTATATATCAAATATTGCAGCAACTACCATTTGAATTGTATTCACGTTATATTTTATAGCAGTTGATATTAAATTTTCTCATTGCTAATAAATTTTTATTTATTTTAGTAAAAAAATAATTTATTTATTAAAAAACGTACTAGTAGCTGTCATAATATAAATTATGCAAGCCGAACATTTAGTTTCACAAATTTATGATTATTTATCTCAAAATTATAGACGCTAGGCTTGCACAATTTGCAAGAGTTTTATCATCGTTTGAATTCATGTGACTGTGATGGACAAATATATGCACAAGACCATGCTAGCCATCACCTATCATATTTCCCAAAACATAAAAAACACGTGTGATTAATGGTGTGATAAGTATCCTTCTGATATCATATAGTACCAAAAAATATATTCAATCAATAAATATGATTATTAAAGTAGCACATGGATCAATAGGCAAAGTCTTGCATCCAGTATAAATAGGCAGTGACTGAAACACAAAAAGTAAAGTGGTAAAGCAAGTAATACAAATATGATTACTATGGCCAATAATATGTTTGCTCTATTTGTTGTGATATCATTAACATTTGCTTTCACAAATGCAGAAGATCCTCTTCTTGAAATCGGTAACCTCTCTCGGAAAAGTTTCCCTGCTGGATTCATTTTTGGGGCAGGGGGATCAGCATACCAAGTAATGCATATATAAATTTAGTTCTTCCAATTTTTATTTTTTTAATGAATAATTTAGACTAGAGAAGACATACATATATAAGGTCGGAAATTCATCAATTTTAAAAAGTATTTATGATGAAATTTACCTATAATGCAAATAAAGTATTATATTTTAACTGAAGTCACAGGTGTAAATTTAATTTATTTATGTATTTTTTTATTAAATAGTACATTTATCCTTGTAATATTTTCGGTAGGTTAAAATTCCTAACATGCATTGCATGTTCGCTTTTTTAATACACGTTATTTTGAAATGAAATATAAATAAAAATAATAATTAAAAAATTATTATTTTTATTTATATTTTAATTTAGATAAATTATTTATTAAATTCATTTTCATTTTAAAACACATTTCTTAAAAGAATCTAGTGGCAAAACATATGTTCACTAAATATTAAGAAGAGTAATTTAAATTGGGTGAAGAGTGAATTAGAATCGGTGTTGGCAAAACATATGTTCACTAAATATTAAATCATAATCTAAATTTTAAAGTAGATTTTGATTTTTATTACATCTAAAATATATATTATATAATTCATACATTTTTTAAATATTCTATTTTAAGTTATTGTAAAAAAATTTATTGTGATTTAAATTTATATACTATTTATCATTACAAAATATTATAACCTTTTGTTTTATAATATTTTAGATACAGCATCTGGGTACGATGTTGACCGAACCATCAAAATACGTGTGACTGTATGTAGTTACAATGCTGTAAACGCCAATAACCCAAATACAAAGAAAAAAAATAGTTGCACTTATGATACTTATAACATCTTTACATGATTGTTGCATGCAACACCTTTATATGAGCTGCTTGTAATAAATTTATATATTTGTAAAAAATTGTAAAAAACGAAAAACAAATAAATGAGAAAATTTGTTACAAAGTTGAGATATAATATAAAATATATGAAAAGCTAAAAATATTTACTTGAGTTGATTTTCTTATAGTATGAAGGTGCGGCGAATGAAGGTGGTAAAGGACCAAGTATTTGGGATACCTATACTCATAATCATCCAGGTTCATTTCTTTGTTCATCTATCTTAATCATTAACATACAGAGAATATTGTATTGCTATATTACATTTCTAGTTTAATTAATAAATTGTAAAAAACTTGAGAAGGTAGGTGTTTTTTAAAAATTAAATAGGGTTTTAGTGTCATTTAAGGTGACCTCGGGAGAGGTAAATGTAATTTCTCTTATATATTATTGAAGCAATTATATATTTTTGTTGATCTATTTAAATACAGTAACTAATTTTTTTTATTGGCATTATTATTATTATTATTATTATTATTATTATTATTATTATTATTATTATTATCAATTAAATATAATTTGTATTTTCATAATGAAATTTAAAAAGAGCTGGACGTTATTTTTCAATTAAATTCGATGATAAACTATTGATTTGAAATTCAAACAAAGCTTAATGTTATTTCTTGTTCGATTATAAATTGTGAATATGCATATTTACGATGTATATGTGCAGAAAGAATAACGAATGGAAGCAATGGAGACGTCGCCATTGATCAATATCACCGTTATAAGGTTGTTCTTCAATCCGTCACCTTAGTGTTTATGTTTGTTTTTTCTATAATGTTATTTACGGAGTCAAAATTATAATATTATTTATTTAACTTTAATTCTATGCTATAATTAATATTATGTATATTATTCTTAAATTTCTTATACTCCATTAAATATCTATGACAATATGTAATATTAAATACTTAATAAGAATAATTTTATAATATTGTTATGTAATTAATATTATGGGATGAATTAATTAGTTCAATATGAAGTAGTTTGAATGTTTATAAAGTTAAATTGAGATCTAATGTTTCTCTAGAAAAACTTACACGTATGTTTGTATATATATATATATATATATTTATATATATATATATATATATATATATATATATTCCATTAAGTATCATCATCTAGATATATTTATAAAGAAGGTTTAGGAACTAATCTAACAAATAACTGTTATGTATTTATTTCTATAGGAAGATGTGCAAATCATAAAAGATTTGAATTTGGACTCGTACAGATTTTCAATTGCTTGGTCGAGAATACTTCCAAGTAAGTCAAACGTTGATCAACGATCATTTTTAAAATATATATATAATATTATCTAGTTGGATGCTATGTTTGACACCAACTATTTTAACATCCCCTTTTTTCTTATTACGTATCAATAGAAGGAAAGTTGAGCGGAGGAAAAAATCCTGAAGGAATACAATATTACAACAATCTCATCAATGAACTAATTGCAAATGGTACAATACAAAATACACTGTCCAAACTATTTATAGCATTTTATATTTTATCATTTTAATTATTAAGTAATTATTTGTTAAAAATTATTATTATTCTCAATAAAATTGTAGGTATACAACCATTAGTAACTCTTTTTCATTGGGATCTTCCTCAAGCTTTAGAAGACGAGTACGGTGGTTTATTAAACTCTAGCATAATGTGAGTCTCTATTTTAAATCTCATTTTCCTAGTGTAGCAAATTCAATGGGTTGATAGATATGATTTGTTGAATTGTTAAAATAATTGATTATTGAACTCTATATTAATGTTTCAGAAATGATTTTCGAGATTATGCGGATCTTTGTTTTCAAGAATTTGGAGATAGAGTGAAGTATTGGGTTACGTTTAACGAGCCATGGATGTTTAGCAATGGTGGTTATGCAATTGGGACAACAGCACCTGGTCGATGTTCAGATCCAACATGTCTAGGTGGAAATTCTGGCACAGAACCTTATACAGTTACACACAATCAAATTCTTGCTCATGCACATGGTGTACGATTGTATAGGACCAAATATCAGGTTTATTTCTTATTTATTCACAACTCAAATCTATCTCTAATTTAATTTATTTTAGAGTTTGGTAGGTCCGTGCATATTTAAAGGGGAGAATGATTAATATATAAATATTTAGCGTGAATTAATAATTAAAGAATTGTTACTCTAAAAAAATAATTAAAAACTATTATTGAATAAAAATCTGTCTTGATTTAATTTTTTGTCAAAATTATTATTATTATTATTATTATTAAATTTTAATGTTGCATATGTATATATGTGCAGGCAAAACAAAATGGCAAGATTGGTATAACGTTGGTAACTAACTGGTACTTACCACTAGGAGACAATATAGAAGATGAAAAGGCTACGAGGAGAGCTCTTGACTTCCAATTTGGATGGTAACTAACAATATCTTTCATTATTAATTCAATTTAATATCTTCAATTTACTCGTTATTTAAAATGTGTATTAAAATACTCTTAGGAGCATTTTTCTAATATGACACGTGATTTTTATTATTATTTTTTTGAATTCACGTGGTTTTCAAAGTTTTGGACATACTAAAACTATGAGATATACTTACAATATCAAAGTACAAATAAGGAGTAGAAAAGATTAACAAGTTGATAATTAATTTTTAATTTATTTTATTGGTTTCAGGTTTATGGAACCACTAACAACTGGAAACTATTCTCTAAGTATGCAAAATATTGTGAAAACTCGATTACCGAAATTCAGTACAGAGCAATCACGTTTAGTCAAGGGTTCTTTTGATTTTATTGGCTTAAACTATTACACTTCTACTTATATTAGTAATGTACCTCCTCAAGAGGATGTGCCACCTAGTTACACAACAGACTCTAGAACTAACGCTTCATGTAAGTACACTTATATATTCTACATGTTAGCTCATTAACAATTATGATAAATATGTTGAATTTGATTATTTTATGTATGTTTTCGCAATTGCAGTTGAAAAAAATGGGATACCCATAGGGCCAAGGGTAAGTGTCTGATAACCCAAAATAACAATTAGAAAAATTTAATTAATGACAAAAAATTAGAGAGAAAAATGTGAAGTATGTCTCTATTTCACACAAAATTTGGGACTAAGAAAATTTATTCATCTCTAATTTGTTGTCATTAATTTTATTTTTCTAGTAACAAGTTATCAATCAGTTTGTTACAATTTAAATTCTTTTGATGTCAGACATAACAAATAATTATAATTATGTCAGGCTGCTTCAAGTTGGTTATATGTTTATCCAAGGGGACTTCGACATCTTTTGTTACATATTAAGGAGAAATACAACAATCCTACAATTTACATTCATGAAAATGGTAAGTACACAAAAAAAAAACATATAAATTTTCTTGAATGCAATTATAATTAAGAATTTATGATGAATGGCCATGTCATATAGCGTCATGCTTAGATTTTAAATAATGTACATGACACTTTTATATATACTATATACAGGTATTGATGAATTCAATGATCCAACTCTTCCTCTAAATGAAGCTCTTTTGGATACTTTTAGAATTGACTATTTTTATCGTCATTTATACTACATTCGTTCTGCAATCCAGTAAGTTTTTTACTATATTATTATTATTATCATCATTTATATTTTTATTCAAAGTAAAAAAAAAACTATATTATTATATAATAATTAATTTATAACGTGTCACCACAATAGTAAATTTTTTGCAAAAGAAGTTCAAATAAACACGATAGCCATTATAAAACAAATATTATTATCATTTTAATTAGTAATAATTTTTTACTTATTTATTTTGAAAATATAATTTTTACTATATACTCAGGTATTATGATTTTCATTTCGTGACATTTGATGTATTACAAAAATACAGGCTTGGCGCAAACGTTAAGGGATTTTACGCTTGGTCACTTTTTGACGATTTTGAATGGGGTGATGGCTATCAATTTCGGTTTGGATTAAACTACATAGATTACGAAGATGGATTAAAAAGATATCCAAAGGTTTCTGCACAATGGTTCCAGAACTTTCTCAAAAGAAACTAGTATTGATTCTATCCAAGTGAAGTATTTAGGCTATTATCTCTATTGTATGCTCACCTATAAAATAAGTGCCTTGTACCAACAACTATGATCAGAGAGCCAATTCTTCATGTATTTGTTTGATTTTGAGACAAATATGAATAAAAACTGTTATGTTTCACCAATTATAATATGCCAAAAATATTTATCAAAAAATAATGACTCCTATTTGTGAACCTTTAAAGTACAAAATAATATATTAGTATAAAATAAATAGAGTGACTGTTGAAGACAATTACAAATCAACATAATATTTTACATGCCCTAAAACTTTAAACATCTTCTCTTTCTTTGATATTATTCGAACTGTAATATACTTGGGTAAGATACTTGATATTATTGATGAGTTTAATTGAAATTGAAGAAAGTTGAAAAGTAGCAGATTTCTTAGAATTATAAAGGATGACGGAGGCCAAGGGTTTATATATGGCTCTAGTTCTCCATAACAAATTGTACTTGTCATAAACACTTTAAGTTTGTTTATGATTCATTTTTTTTCCTAATACTCTTGTTTTGGAGTGTTGGAAGATATAGTTTAAGTAATTGCTTTTGAGAATTTGGATGTAGAGGAGTTAAGGGGAGTTTCAGAGAAGTCTATATATTGTAATAACTTTTACATAGTCTTTTTCTTTAATTGTCATTAAACAATGATCGTGATTTTTTTTCTAGATTTAGAATTTCCACACTATATTCTTATATTTTGATTGTTATTTGAACTATCTTCTAATTTTATAAACGTCACAAGTGAGTGGACAATTCAAATTAGACTTGTCCTCATATATCACCTTAACTAAACTTCAGACACATCTTCCTCATCCTAAAAATCCATAAGAAATAAAAATTTATAATTGAGCTTTTTAAAAATAAAAATTAATCAATATAGCATCACCTTCATCATCAGCCCTCAAATTAAGAAAACCAATTTTAAATCTATCAAATTTTCTTTTGTATCAAAATTTCAAGTATATTTTTAATATAACATTTAGTATCAAAATTTCAAGTATATTTTTAATATAACATCAATCTTCAACTTTATGACCCAAGTTGAATGTTTAGACTTCTACACTTGATGATATATGGCCAAACAAAATATTTCTAAATAGTGTGTAGTCCTAAACTTAAGATAGTTTTGTAAAGGTTATGTATGACCCAACCTAAATTTTAAGATGATATCACAATATGAAGGCTATGTGTTGAAAATGTCACATTGAATGTGATAAAGTATGACAAATTATTATAAAAACGCACAAAAATTATTATTTATGGCCTTGGTAACCTCATGCCTTCAACTCCATCACACTTGTCGTTCTCAACAACCATCTCTTTTAAAGTTCGCTCCTCCTTCTTCTAATTGAATTAAAACTGATGGAACATATTGTATGTTAGTGTGTGAATTTAAAATTTGTTGAACTCCCATATTGGAAAACTCTTATATATTGAGTAGTTTTCAACTCTATAAATACTAAAATCCCACATTTTATAAAAAAAATATATGTGAGTTTGCATCCATCCATATATAAAGAATATCAAACTCTTGTGAAAAGCACACCAAAGTTGGATACATTTCTCAACTTTCTCTTTTCTCTCTCTTTTGCTTGATGTATTTTCGAGTCACTTCTCCCCTTCGATTTTTGAGTGATCATAATACCACTTTCGTTTTAGAGTGATTTTTATGTCATAGTCCCTATGGTTGTTGAGTGGTCATAATGCTACTGTCGTTTTAGAGCAGTTCTTGTGTCATAGTCCCTTCGATTATTGAGTAGTCCTAATACTACAATCTTTTAAGAGTGATTTTAGTACCGTAGTCCTATTTATTTGAGTGGTCATAATACCATATTACGAGTGGTTTTAACCGTCATATTGAGAATGACTTTAACCACCATATTGAGGGTGTAATTTAATAACGGTTTTCTACGGTGCAGTAGAACTTCTATACGTTTTGTTTGAGTTGTTTTATCATGGGGATTTTGTGTTTAATAGTTCGCCTTGCACAATTTGGACAGTGTCACGAAACGTCCTAAAGACATAAGGGCAAATTTGTACACCAGTTCTCTAATTATGATATTTTAGTTGGCAAATGGTACACCACTGATTCACGTATAAATTAATTGTTGAAATTAAGAATGTCTTCTTCTGTTTAAACGTTGTGTGATTTTATTATTTGGCATGTTAGACTATGTCATGTGAACACAAATTTCAAACTTAAATAACTTAGGTTTAATTCCAAAGTTATCATTAAATAATTTTAAAAAATGTGATTTTTATAGCCAAGATAAAGAACAAAAAGTTCAAATAAATAAGTAGTCTTATAATCTGAATCTTTAGATTTAATATATATATACATA